>NW_019384772.1:132006-146067 GCF_000671375.1 Centruroides sculpturatus
ATAAGAGTAAAATATTTTTCAGATATCTCTCTCAGCATTCCTATTATATTTATTGGTGAGGGGAAAACGCTTTTAGAATTGAATATTACAAAAAAAAAATAAAAAATATTTTGTTTCCAACCAGTTATTAAACACCATTCTCAGAGGAATAGCTCTTCCAGACTAGTAAGACGGTAATTGATTCGACATTAGCTGTACACTTGACACTTCTTTAAAATAAAATAAATCACCATTATTAATTATTAGTTCAAAAAATTACTCTTATATTATTTTTGTAATATTTAAAATAATAATATTCGTAATTCTTTTTTCTTTTTCTGTGTGTATGTTTTATATATCTATATTTAAAGTCGTTATTTTTAATTTGTAAATCCCTATTTAGTCAATCTAATTTTGGAATGTTTCCAATTAGAGCTCTTACTTACTGCCATTTTTAGTTTTAAAACGCAGTTTTATTAAAAAAAAAGAAGTACTTTAACAAATAAAAACTTAATGAGTCATAAAGTTATTAATAATATTTAAAAATGTAATATAATGTTCTGAAGTTAATTTATTCCATAATTTTATTAAATTTAATCGATAAAAATTATGTAAATAATTCTAGCTATTAAATTTATAATTTTTTTTCTCGAATATTTTAATAAACATTACTTTTATTATATATTTAAAGCGATTAAAGTTCATACGAAATGGCTAGCAATAGTAACTACAACGATGATTATTCATAGTTTACCTAAATTTTACTTAATATGTCTTCGGCTTTATCAGAAAATTAAATTTTCGTTTCATAACATCGAATTTCTGAATTATAACGTTGCAAGAATCAAATTATTTAATCATATTAGCAGATATGCTAATGTCGTTAAAAATTATTAACAACACTCCAGCGATTTCTCCACGATAGAGACATTTAAATGAAACCATAAAAACAAGAAAAATTAATTAAAAGAATTTATAAACTTAATTTATAACTTCAGGATATTTAAAATAATTTAAAGTAATAATTATATCCATAAACATGATGCATTGTTTTTGTTTGCTTAACAATTTATCTTCTGTAATTATAAATTTCATCAAGTAATCTTTGTAAGGGACTTTCTAATTCGAAGTTAATTATTAAAAGATAGAAATTAGCGTTGAGAGAAAGTAATATGTAATTTATCTCTATTATATCAGATTTATCTGATTGTTAAATAATTATAGACATCCTAACAATGTTATTATCTTAAATTACTCATGATAAAAAATGAATTTTTAATGCTATTAATCGAAATTTCTGAATCACTAAACTCGATAAAAAAAATTATATCAACACATTAACTTGTTAGATTGATTTATGTAACACTGCAAGTCATTCCTTTATGAAAAATTTATAGAAAACATACAGAAAATAATATTATGTCTGGTTTTTTTTTTCTAGTTTTGTGTTATAATAGATTACAATCATGGCACGAAAAAAATAAAAAAGGTTAATAAGACATCATTAACATAATTGTTTTCTTTGTCATCATTTCTAAAAGAGTATTTTATGTCTGTCTTTCTAATTATCTTGAAAATTTCAGCAGAGTATCACGAAATGGCATTTTCCGATGGGGAAACATCACCTGTTCTTCATTCAATGCACTTTCGGTTGTAATTTAACTTTCAAATTTATCTAAAACTCCTTCTGAAGACAAGTTAATGCTCGACTTTTGAATAATAACAAGAGAATAATAGAAAATGCGATTTCTGTGAACTAAGAATGATATTTGCCCCTTGAAAAAAGGGACAAAATATGCAGGTGTGGAGTGACGTGTTTATTATTTATACATATGTATAGATGCAAATAAGTCTAAGAAGAGTTGGGGGGAGTTTAAAAAAAAATAACAGGATGAGAAGAATGTAGTTACAATGAACGATTTGTAATGAGTAATGACAGAATGAATTATGGAGAGCATAAAATTAAATGTTTGTGTCATGTTAAATTTTAATCCTGTGACTCGATTTAATAAAATATGTTAATTATTGTTATAAATTTTCTAATTTTAGTATAATAATAAATAATTTATTTATTATTAAAGGTATTCTTGTTTTTCTGTAAAAAATTTAATTTAAAAATATAACTTTTTGTACAGTATATAAAATTCAGGGCATGCTTGTTTACATCTTTTATCAGTTACATGTAATTTATAAGTGAATTTCCTGTCTTAAACTAATTTTGTTTTTATTTCAAATTATTCAGTGAGAGTGAAGAATATTTTAGAATTAATTATTATTATTATTGTTTTTAATTTCAATTCTTTTACATTTATGTTGTCAATAAAATTCCATTTCCTTAGATTTATTTATCACAACTTTTCAAAAAATATTTTAAATATAAAAAAAATGAATTAGTAAATAATTCNGTATGTAAGAAAGGCTATCTAAAATAATTTGAGAAGAGGTTTAATATAGATTAGACTACACTTCAAGCTCGATAATATATATGGGAACTAAATAGTATCGGATTAAAAAGGAATTATTGGAAGTAAGATGAATTCAATGGCACACGAATTTCACAGCATGAAGTCAACTGTTGTGAATAAAATGAATCACAAGTTAGGCTACTGATAAAAAATCGGAGCACCCTACCTTCGCCTGTAAATAGTTGTCATATTGGTGACTTCCCACTAAATTTACTGGAAAGTTTTGGAGGATTGATTTCTACATTTATATAGTATTTGGCTACATTATAAGATACTATATCTTTTTATGAGAAGCCAAAAATGACGATTCTAACAATCTTTACTATGATATCAAGTCTGGAGTGTTCAGGTTAAGACTCGATATCGTGCCGCGTTTAGTGAGAAAGTGTTGAAATTTAGTAGAACCAGAGTTTAAGCTAGTGGTGAGCTAATCTACGAATTTGTAACAGTACCTTTAATACCAGAGTTGACTAGTATCGGATTACTGGATGAATCAAACTAGAGAATGGCCGGATTACAGGGATTGTACTGTAATTTCTTCTTTATTACTTACTCGTAGGTTTGTGAGTTTGAAGATGGAACAGCATCTGTTTAAAATACGAACATACTCTTAGCTTTCAGATGCGTGTTCGAGATTGTCACGAGTTAAGCTTACAATCCTTGTATATATCATAATACATAATAATCAGCAAACCTATAAAAACATTATATATGTGTGAGCAGTATATACTTAAGTTTATCAAAAGAAATTTATACGGGAGTTGTAGTAAGGATCTAGAGGAGCCACAAGCAACAGTTTGGCCACCATAGCTGTATACAGATGACCTTCGGTATAGTGAACTCTAAAAAGAATTAAGCTGAATCATTCATTATATTAAAGGTCACTATATACAGAGAATAGTAATGATTAACAAAATTGTTCACTGTATTAAAATTCATTATATGGAGTGGTCATTGTGTAAATAGCCTATTGTATATATAAATTATAGATTTCGTGATAAACGATAATCTAAATTATAAAATTCAGCGTTTATTGATTAAAATTATTTATATTGTAATAATTATGAGTTAAAATTCGTTTCATTTTCTATCTTGCTTGGAGGCTGTTTCTGACAAGTTTTTAATATTAAATCTAATTTATTTGTAATATGTTTAATATATAAAAGAAAAACTATTTTGAAGAATGTTTGAAATTTTAAAAAATTTGAATAATTTAGAATTTAAAATAAAATATATTAATTATTTTCTATTCTTTTAAAATGTACACTAAAAATATTTTCAAATGTTAATAGATAGCATTTAAAGATAGAAAAATTCCACGAAATTCCAAAGCTACAGTATGGAATTCAACGAGAGTTTAGATATAATAAAATGTAAAATTCTTCGTTTTTTTTTCTCAAAAATAAACGTAAAAAATTATTAAAAAAATTGAAAAATGTTGGAATAAAGAAAATTAATTTTCTTTGTGAGTCATAATCAGCTTTTGGGTAAAATTACAACAGAAGATGTCGAGTAAAAAAAAAATTAATTGAATGTAAGAAATTATTATGCTAATGTAAAGAAAAACAAATTTTTAATGAAAAATTTCTAGAAGATTAATATGAAGAAGAAATAATAATCAAGAAATTCTAATTTGAATTGATTATAAATAACATATAAATGCACTAGAAGAAAGAAAAAAAATTGTTTTCTTCCTTTAAAAAAATTCAAAAAAAAATTAAATGTTTTAAAGTATAAGAAGTTTAAAAATTATAATTATAATTAACAATAAATTTAAAAATTTATGAGCTGTATGATAAGAGTCTAAAATTTATAACTAATTAAAATAGCTATTTTAAGGATAATTAATAACAATTGAAAAAAGTTAACATATTTAAATTAAAAAAGTAAAAAGTTCCATTAAAATTTATTTTATAAAAAAAATAACAGAGAGAAAAAGTAATCTTTAAATGTTTAATTTTATATTTTTGATAGTTTAATTCGTCGAACTGGGAAGTAAAAAAGTTGGGTTTTTTTTTGTCCTTATCGTAGCATTCATGCATATTTAAATAACTTTAAAATTAAAATTTTAAATAGAATTTTAAGTATAAACTCAAATTTCTGATGCTAAATTTTATAATTTATCATTGATATTATTTATTTATTTTTCACGATAATATTTAAAATTGACAGAAGTTTGGGTGTCATAATATAGTAAATTTTAAATCATATTTTTTATACTTAAAAAAATTTATTTGATATTTTAAATTTATGCTTTGTAATGAGAAAAAGGTAGATTTTTTTTTCTTAAAATTTTACTTTTATAATGAGAATTAATTCCTAGAGAAAAAAAAGAGTAAAAACACTGGAGAAACTCGTTAAGACATAGAAAACATTAAACGTTAAAAACAAAAATAAAACATACAAAATAAATCCCTAGCTTAGAAATGAATGAGGAGGTGCTTAATGCAATGATTGATGAGTTAGAAGCAGAGATATTAGACAAGAGGATAAGGATTCTCACCGCAACAGAAATATAGGGATCAAGAGGAGGATTGCTGACAAAATAATAATACAAATGTCAAGATGTGAAGCTAAAGAAAAATGCCTAAATTATTCAAAATATAATTACACGTTGGATACAAGAATCGTTCTTTTTCTTGTTGTGAAATAAAATATACAAAAGAAAAAAAATCAATAAAAATAATTATTTTTAATACTTTCTCTTAAAAAATAATAAACTAATTATGACTTATGTAAAAAAAAAATAGAATATATAATAAGCAAGCGAAGGTTAAAATTAGAGTCTATTCATATAGAAGTAAACATATTCATTAACGATATTGAATTATGTATTAATAATTAATAAATATATTATTATTTATTTATTTATGAATAAATTCTTTCACAGTATATAAAATCGATATTGTCGTTTCGATATAAAATGTTCAGTATCTGAGATATTTTGATGGGTAGTAACTACAATGTAGAAACAATCATTATTTCACTCGACCTCTTCATTATTGCATTCTTTAAATTCTCTTTTCGTCATTTTCTCGATTTGATGGTGATTCCTTTCTTCTATAATTTCCACTAACGGTTTTCCCCCCATCCTTTCTCAAGCTTTTATACATAGTTTACGTTAACTCGATTTATCAACTCTTTGTAATATTTCTTTCTATATTACATCATCTTTCTTCCCAGTTTCATTTGTTTCCAGTCATTTTTTATCATTTTTTCTTTTAAAAAAATAAATAATTTTATAAAAATATTTAGTTATTTTTTAAAATAAGTACAGAATAAGTCCAAATAAGAATATTATATGTAAATTTATTATTTATTTATAAGCACAGAATTTATCTTTGATTAGTTTTGGGCATTTTTCTTTACTTAAACACACATACACACATATAAATTAATCTTTGAATTTAATAAAAACATACAGTTTAAATACATATATATTATTAGTTATTTTAATAGTTATTTTATATATATTTATTTTTATGTTGCTATTTTTTGTTATGAAAGGAGAAACCCACTTTAGACCACATGACATTGCATGTAATTACAATAATAAATAAACAAATATATATGTACAGTACTTCTTTCTGTTACTAATCATATACTAATTTACTATTTAAAATAATTATAATTATGATAAGAACTGCACATATTTTAAAAAGAAAATAAAAAAAAATTATGATTTTTTTATTGTATTTTAAAAATTTTATTAAAAATTATTTGATTTATCGATTGTTTTTTTTTTTTTGTATAAACATACAGTTCGTAGTTAAAATACTGTATATATATTGATTTTACGAAATAAATTTCATGCAAAATTCGCTTATCGAACATCTTTGCGGTGTTAACATAGACTTGATTTACATATTTAATTTATCTACATTTTATTTTCCTTTTAATAAAATGTTAATAAGTTTTAAGGATTAAAACTAATCTGAAAAGTCAACCGATCTATTTAAATAGATTTAAATAATTTTATTGTTTGTTTAATTTTAAAATCGATTTAAGAGAATTTCAATTAAAACTATTTATTTACAGAAAATATTATAAAATCTTCTCTTTGAAATTTCTTATTTCAATAAGTAAGTTTAATAAATTTTTAAGTAAAATATTATTTTAAATTTATTATCCTTTTTCCTCCTCTTCCTTCAGTGGTATATTTGATTTATAATAGATTTCAGTACAATGTATTATTTTTTTTTCTAGTATAATGCAGTCTGGCTGTTATTTTTAGAAGTATTTTTTTCATTCTCTCCAGGAGTGACTATTTATGAATAATGCCAAAGGGCTACCACTAGGACACTGCCCTGCTCATTGGCAATATCCCTTTGGTGCCTCTTCAATGGAGAAAGAATAGTACATGCTATTTTAGCTGGTAGCATACATTCCTTACTATCTTTAAACAACATTAATTATGTTTTCTTTATTTCTGTAGAGTCTGCGATTTTTTCCTATCTTATCATTTTTTAACTTAGTCTATCCTCCAACTTGGTTTAGAGATTTGCTTTTCCTGGAAAATTGGATTGGTGGAAAATTGATAGAAAAAGCATTGGAGCATTTGATCCCTTTTGTAGAAACCTTTGAGATTTTACATGTTTTTTCTTATCCAAAAATAGGATATTTGATAAAGTTATTTAAATTCACTGCATTTCCATAATCCTAGAAGAAATATTTCCATTTAAAATACTTTAGGTTATTTTATAGGATTTTACATCTCTCTGAAAACTAAAAACTTTGTTTATTTTTTTATTATTATTTCATTTTTACTTTATTTCAACTTTTCTGTCAAAATTAAAACTTTTATGCTTTGCATTTTATAAGTAGAAAATTATTTATAAAGATAAATTTTTTTAAAAGAAGAAAATTAAGATTAGAACATAATTAATTTTAAAATATTCAAGAAAATATTTGGGTTTATTTTATTAAAAATTAAATTATTTTATAATGGGTGAAGTAAATATAAGTTTATATTAAGTATAAATTTATTAAATGTCAGTATATTATTTAAATTTAATTATTCTTAATTAATTCAATAACGTTTATCGATTTTCTCTGTCCATTTTATTATATCAACACATTAACTTGTTAGATTGATTTATGTAACACTGCAAGTCATTCCTTTATGAAAAATTTATAGAAAACATACAGAAAATAATATTATGTCTGGTTTTTTTTTTCTAGTTTTGTGTTATAATAGATTACAATCATGGCACGAAAAAAATAAAAAAGGTTAATAAGACATCATTAACATAATTGTTTTCTTTGTCATCATTTCTAAAAGAGTATTTTATGTCTGTCTTTCTAATTATCTTGAAAATTTCAGCAGAGTATCACGAAATGGCATTTTCCGATGGGGAAACATCACCTGTTCTTCATTCAATGCACTTTCGGTTGTAATTTAACTTTCAAATTTATCTAAAACTCCTTCTGAAGACAAGTTAATGCTCGACTTTTGAATAATAACAAGAGAATAATAGAAAATGCGATTTCTGTGAACTAAGAATGATATTTGCCCCTTGAAAAAAGGGACAAAATATGCAGGTGTGGAGTGACGTGTTTATTATTTATACATATGTATAGATGCAAATAAGTCTAAGAAGAGTTGGGGGGAGTTTAA
Organism: Centruroides sculpturatus; assembly: GCF_000671375.1. Taxonomy (NCBI): domain Eukaryota; kingdom Metazoa; phylum Arthropoda; class Arachnida; order Scorpiones; family Buthidae; genus Centruroides; species Centruroides sculpturatus. The sequence goes on from NW_019384772.1 coordinate 140,068, forward strand.
AAAAAAATAACAGGATGAGAAGAATGTAGTTACAATGAACGATTTGTAATGAGTAATGACAGAATGAATTATGGAGAGCATAAAATTAAATGTTTGTGTCATGTTAAATTTTAATCCTGTGACTCGATTTAATAAAATATGTTAATTATTGTTATAAATTTTCTAATTTTAGTATAATAATAAATAATTTATTTATTATTAAAGGTATTCTTGTTTTTCTGTAAAAAATTTAATTTAAAAATATAACTTTTTGTACAGTATATAAAATTCAGGGCATGCTTGTTTACATCTTTTATCAGTTACATGTAATTTATAAGTGAATTTCCTGTCTTAAACTAATTTTGTTTTTATTTCAAATTATTCAGTGAGAGTGAAGAATATTTTAGAATTAATTATTATTATTATTGTTTTTAATTTCAATTCTTTTACATTTATGTTGTCAATAAAATTCCATTTCCTTAGATTTATTTATCACAACTTTTCAAAAAATATTTTAAATATAAAAAAAATGAATTAGTAAATAATTCTAATAATTATATAGTTTATAATTCTAATAATTATAAACTAATAAATAATCTATATACAGTAATCCTATAAGTCTATATAAATTATCTAGAATACATATAAGCTATATACTGTATTAATTTATATATAGCTTATAGGTATTATATGGTATATATTTAATCATTACGTTATGTTAAATATATATAAATTGTTTTAAAAAATTCTTTTATAAAAAGTTAATAATGAAAGTTAAAGACGAAAAAAAACTAATTGAAATTTTCAAAAGTTAAATATTTATTTTATGTAATTTAAATTATTATTTTCATATTTGATAAGCTATAGGCTACATATAAATTGATATATAGCCCATAGGTAAGCCCTAGGCTATGTATAAATTGATGATATTCGAATAGAAGTTTGCAAATATTAGATAGTAAAATAGTAATTTAAAATACTTAAAATAAATATTTAATCTTTAAAAATTTCAATTAGTTTTTTCTTTATATTAATTTCCTATAAAAGAGTTTTTATTAAAATGTATATAAATTTAACGTAGCGATTTTATAAAATCAGGTCAGAGAAGCTGAGATCGATTTATATACATCGACAATGGTAAATCAACAGTTTCACATTTTAACTTCCTGTCTTATTAGTAAGTAGGATGTTGTTTGCGTGATATAAGCGTTTCAATCTTATTTCAATGGATGATGTTTAAAGGAAAGTGTTTTCATTCTTTAACTCCTTTTATTTGTGTTAGAAACTCACGCTCTGGGATTCTACTGCTCACTGTTGTTTGTAATCAAAGAGCAAAACTAGTATGACATCAATTTTCTAAGTAATTGTTTATAGTAGACGATTAAGACTAAACAAAGAACGTAACTAGTTCTTCCTGTCCGATTTAATGAGGTAGAAAAAGTAATTAATGACTACTTCTATTCTTCAACCCACACGTTTAATACGCGATGTTTACTTCATTTTCTCGGGATTAAGGTTTAAGATTTACATCAAATTCAATTTATTTTAATGCATTTTATGAAAATGTCAAATAATGTGACATAAATCGAAAAGGTTGACAAAATATTTTGCACGTTTTCACATTATTTTAAAGCGTTATAGCTATATAAACTATGAAGCGCACTTAGTTTATATAGCTATCTTTTATTGAGTATATCGAAAATAATTAATCATTTTAAGATTAGAGATTATTTAAAATTATATTTATATATTATTAAATCTTCAATAAATTTATTTCAATAAAATTAATTGATTAAACTTTTCCGTTTATTTAAAAAATGAATTTTTAATGCTATTAATCGAAATTTCTGAATCACTAAACTCGATAAAAAAAATATATTTATAAATAAATTTGTGGCAAGTTAACAATGATTATTTATCACTGATAAAAAATATATCATCTCTCTCTTTTTTTTAAGATTAAAAAAAGGAAGTTAATAACTAAACTAAGAAGGAGAGAAGAAGAAAGCAACCACCAGTTGACCATCTTATTTTAAAAAATTAATGAGCCAACTCTTCTATAATTACTCTATTAATTTTCCAGACGTTAATGATGGTGACAGACCGAAAAGGAAGGTCATTTAAAGAGAAGATAATGGCAAATTTACACTTTCAAACTCACATATCTTCATTATTACTAGATATTGATATAATGTAGTCTCATTCTATAATAAATATATCATACTCACTTCATTTTCTTTTCTTATTTGTTTTTTAATGTTTTTGACATTCGAAAATAAATGCAAAAATATTTTTCAAATAAATTGAAATTTTTTGAAGTGATTAATAACTAAGTAATTAGGACAATGCATCGCATTATACTTGATTAAAATTTTAAAATAGCCTAATATAGGAACTTATTGATCTTCATAAATTTTATTAAATGACAATGATCTATTTATAATTATTCACGTTTTAAACAATTCTAATTAAATAATTCTACCAGAAAAAATTAAATTTATGGATTTAAAATTTTTATTATATATAAAAATTAAGAAAAAATAACATTAAAACTTTCCAGAAATAATTATATATTTTTATACATTAATTAAGCAAAAATTCATATAAAAAATTAAATATATATTTAAAACATTTAAAATGTTTTCTTATAATGAATGACATAATTATATCATTTTTTTTTTTTTATATTCTAAAAAGTAAATATCTTTCTCCTTAATCATTTTCTAAAGGGAATATCTACGAAGGACATCTTTGCATAATCATTGTTCGAAGAAATGATAAATATTAAAGCTTTTAAAGGATATTAAATTAATATTTCATGCTCTATTATAGGGTATAGCGTACGCAACTTTTTTTAATTTAAATATTTTTTACTATGTGCGAACTTTTAAACTTTTGTTTTGTACTCGAGTGTAGATGCTTTTGGCAAATCCGGGCCTGTTTACTATGATATAGAGTTCTAAGAATAATAGCAATAGTACAAAACACAGTTGGGACTGTATATATTTTGTCAATCTGTCATTGATCTTTGATTTTTTTTTCTTTTGTAGGATAAGTAAAGGAGAGATATCCACTGGGAAGAAATGCTATAAGAGTAAAATATTTTTCAGATATCTCTCTCAGCATTCCTATTATATTTATTGGTGAGGGGAAAACGCTTTTAGAATTGAATATTACAAAAAAAAAATAAAAAATATTTTGTTTCCAACCAGTTATTAAACACCATTCTCAGAGGAATAGCTCTTCCAGACTAGTAAGACGGTAATTGATTCGACATTAGCTGTACACTTGACACTTCTTTAAAATAAAATAAATCACCATTATTAATTATTAGTTCAAAAAATTACTCTTATATTATTTTTGTAATATTTAAAATAATAATATTCGTAATTCTTTTTTCTTTTTCTGTGTGTATGTTTTATANAGGTAGATTTTTTTTTCTTAAAATTTTACTTTTATAATGAGAATTAATTCCTAGAGAAAAAAAAGAGTAAAAACACTGGAGAAACTCGTTAAGACATAGAAAACATTAAACGTTAAAAACAAAAATAAAACATACAAAATAAATCCCTAGCTTAGAAATGAATGAGGAGGTGCTTAATGCAATGATTGATGAGTTAGAAGCAGAGATATTAGACAAGAGGATAAGGATTCTCACCGCAACAGAAATATAGGGATCAAGAGGAGGATTGCTGACAAAATAATAATACAAATGTCAAGATGTGAAGCTAAAGAAAAATGCCTAAATTATTCAAAATATAATTACACGTTGGATACAAGAATCGTTAGTTAATTAGTAAAGTAAACAAACACCTAATAAGTTCATCATTCTTATAAGACGAGAGATTTTTAAATTAGCTTTCTCAACAAGTGGATCGCGACCTACTCTAACAGAAAGAGAATTAAAACCTCCGAAAAAATGTATTTTACAGTGTAATTAATAATAATTAATATACACAGTTTGACATTTAATTATAACACACTTAAACCCAATTTATACAGATTACTGAATTAAATTTTTACATGTCTCACAATATAAAATTTTAAGTTTAATAAGAATAATCGAATAGAAAACAAATACATATATAGACTATATAATTAAAATACTATTCTATAGTAAATTAAAATACTGTTCTATAGTAAATATAACTGTTAAGTTAGGTTAAGAATGCGTACGTTTGTGTAGGTATGTAAGAAAGGCTATCTAAAATAATTTGAGAAGAGGTTTAATATAGATTAGACTACACTTCAAGCTCGATAATATATATGGGAACTAAATAGTATCGGATTAAAAAGGAATTATTGGAAGTAAGATGAATTCAATGGCACACGAATTTCACAGCATGAAGTCAACTGTTGTGAATAAAATGAATCACAAGTTAGGCTACTGATAAAAAATCGGAGCACCCTACCTTCGCCTGTAAATAGTTGTCATATTGGTGACTTCCCACTAAATTTACTGGAAAGTTTTGGAGGATTGATTTCTACATTTATATAGTATTTGGCTACATTATAAGATACTATATCTTTTTATGAGAAGCCAAAAATGACGATTCTAACAATCTTTACTATGATATCAAGTCTGGAGTGTTCAGGTTAAGACTCGATATCGTGCCGCGTTTAGTGAGAAAGTGTTGAAATTTAGTAGAACCAGAGTTTAAGCTAGTGGTGAGCTAATCTACGAATTTGTAACAGTACCTTTAATACCAGAGTTGACTAGTATCGGATTACTGGATGAATCAAACTAGAGAATGGCCGGATTACAGGGATTGTACTGTAATTTCTTCTTTATTACTTACTCGTAGGTTTGTGAGTTTGAAGATGGAACAGCATCTGTTTAAAATACGAACATACTCTTAGCTTTCAGATGCGTGTTCGAGATTGTCACGAGTTAAGCTTACAATCCTTGTATATATCATAATACATAATAATCAGCAAACCTATAAAAACATTATATATGTGTGAGCAGTATATACTTAAGTTTATCAAAAGAAATTTATACGGGAGTTGTAGTAAGGATCTAGAGGAGCCACAAGCAACAGTTTGGCCACCATAGCTGTATACAGATGACCTTCGGTATAGTGAACTCTTAAAAGAATTAAGCTGAATCATTCATTATATTAAAGGTCACTATATACAGAGAATAGTAATGATTAACAAAATTGTTCACTGTATTAAAATTCATTATATGGAGTGGTCATTGTGTAAATAGCCTATTGTATATATAAATTATAGATTTCGTGATAAACGATAATCTAAATTATAAAATTCAGCGTTTATTGATTAAAATTATTTATATTGTAATAATTATGAGTTAAAATTCGTTTCATTTTCTATCTTGCTTGGAGGCTGTTTCTGACAAGTTTTTAATATTAAATCTAATTTATTTGTAATATGTTTAATATATAAAAGAAAAACTATTTTGAAGAATGTTTGAAATTTTAAAAAATTTGAATAATTTAGAATTTAAAATAAAATATATTAATTATTTTCTATTCTTTTAAAATGTACACTAAAAATATTTTCAAATGTTAATAGATAGCATTTAAAGATAGAAAAATTCCACGAAATTCCAAAGCTACAGTATGGAATTCAACGAGAGTTTAGATATAATAAAATGTAAAATTCTTCGTTTTTTTTTCTCAAAAATAAACGTAAAAAATTATTAAAAAAATTGAAAAATGTTGGAATAAAGAAAATTAATTTTCTTTGTGAGTCATAATCAGCTTTTGGGTAAAATTACAACAGAAGATGTCGAGTAAAAAAAAAATTAATTGAATGTAAGAAATTATTATGCTAATGTAAAGAAAAACAAATTTTTAATGAAAAATTTCTAGAAGATTAATATGAAGAAGAAATAATAATCAAGAAATTCTAATTTGAATTGATTATAAATAACATATAAATGCACACATCGTACTTTATAGGAGACTGAAGACAATTACAAAAATTTCGTTCTTATCTCATGTATTAAAATATCTTATAGGTTAATGAGAAGAGCACTCAAAACACAAAAGAAAA
>NW_019384772.1:147381-194078 GCF_000671375.1 Centruroides sculpturatus
TGTTTATTCTATGGTGTATTTAAATTTGTCTATTTTTCACCAAAGACGTCAATCAATGACAATTTTTCATAAAAATTTTAAAGGAGAAAAGTAGAGAAAAGTAATACACTTAAGTGCAACATTTATAAAATGTAGAAATTAGGTTCAATCCACCAGCTTTTAGCAGATTTTATCCCATTAACTTTTAATTCGCCTTCCAGGCACATTACAAATTTTTTTCTGAATAAATGTCCTTCTTATTTAGTTTTGTACGAGACAACCATTTTGAAATAAATATTAATGAAAAAAAATCCACAAATGCCCATTTTGACCAACTAAGACTATAAAAAAAACCACCGGTAATGGCCATACAGATACCCATTTTTTAAATAATAAATGTAAAAATAAAATAAAAATATATTTAATTTTTTTTAAAGAATTATTAACAATAGTTTAGTTTAAGCAAATTAAAAAATTAAGCGACCAAAAACCTGATGGCTCGTCTTTAACACATTTCAAAATTCGAGTTAAGTATATAATTTTATTGACTTTTTTTAACATTTAATTTGATTAAAAAGATTATAATTAAAGTTGCTAACGAATATAAATTTTTTATTTATTATTGAATTAAAGAAAATAATTCAATATAACTTAATTAGCATGGTTTTTTTTTTATAAACTAACTACAAAAAAGAACGTAGAGAGAGGAGAAAAAGTTGAAAAGCAATAGCATCTCCCAATCAATCAGCTCGGCACTCACTCTGAGGATAAAAGTCCATCACCTCATAATAAGTCTTCAAGAAAGTGCAAGCAATCATAGAACTTCTCTGACCTCCTGGGGAAAGAATTGCGTTATGTGCTTAGAATAACGTAAAGATTCTTCTTCATTTTACCTCCACTCGATTCTGTGAAGCTCGCAGTAAGAGAAAATTACAAAAGGGACCCATTATAAAATTGGTTGCAACGAAATTATAAATGAATTAATAATTCGAACATTTTGTTGTTTGTCTACAGTCACTTCCGTTTTAGATTGCTGATAATTTTCTGCTTATATCCTTCTATATTGTTGTTTATTAGTTTGTTACCCAGTTTTAATTGATAAGGAATAGCCAATTCCAGGAATAAACATCCTTATCTATTTAAGGAAAACATTTATAATACTTTAAATTTAATTTATAATTTCAAACTAGTCGACTATAAACAATGAATCATATTAAATTTTATCACTTATCTACGTCCCATTTCTTTATTTTTATTGACAATCTCAATTTTATTTTAGTGTGTAAATACAATAGGGACGGCTCAAAAGTCAGTTAACCGTTGTAAAGATTAAATTTTATTCTTAAAATATTTTTTATAAATTATAGATTTATAAGTAAATTAATAGATAATTAACTAAATTAAGAGATAATATATAAATAGATATCTTAATTTTATTATCGCAATTACTCTTAACATTATATTTCAATAAGAGGAATTTAAGATAATTAATTATAACGGTTGTAAAGATAATTCTAGCGTTTAATATTGTTTAAAACTAATGATTATTAAGGAATATATAAGCTTATAATAACGAGAAAATAAAGAGTGACCCATAAAACTATAATTAGCTTATGTATGGACACAAAATTAAATATATTGAAATTTTTGAAATACCGAAAGGCAAATTCTTAAAATGATAGAACTTATATTTTAATTGGCAATTAAAATAGAATGGAATGAATCAGAATTGTTTCGGTGTATTGCATTTAATGAATGAAAGTTGATTTTATCTTGAAAAATTTAGAAAAGAAACCTTCCCAAGCAATGTTTACAGCAATAACAATTTTTTTTTTCCAAAGAAAAAAAATACCTTTTGGTTAATCTTAAAATTGGATGTTCTAATTAATAATTTAAAGTAAGCGTTACTGATTTGAAAATAATGAGATTCAAGCATTTTATTTAAATTCTATTTTGTTTATATCTTGTTTACGTATTTTAATACTGAAATATAGAATTAGTTTCTTTATAACGAGCCGAAACAATGTTAAAATGTTATTCATAAATTGTAAATGCTTTAAATACTAAATGAAAAAAAAAATTCATTAAAAATTATTTAAAAAGTGTATGGATTTAATTAAAATTTCAGTTAAATATCACATTTTTCTCTTGATACTAACAAGTAAGTGGGCCTTTATTAGTGACTATCATGGGCTCGGAGAAGTGCGGTATGGGGTCTAATATTTAAATGTTGTATACAATAAGTTTTAAAAAATATAAATACATTTTTACCTCCATTTAGATAACGATAGAAAAATTACAAAATTGGAGTGGGAAATTTCAGAATGTTTAAAGCAATGGTATACAGAAGATATACTAACAGCCTGATTCAAGGGCTTTCGTTTAATAATTATTGAGCCTGTAAGAATTTATATTTGAGTTATTATTTAACACTGTTAGAAATTTGAGTTTTTCAAGAAAATCCTTTTCAATAAATGATTTATCAAACTAATTATTTTAGCTGCCAAAGGATTAGGTGAAATAATTTTTTCTTCTCATTAAAAAATTTTCTGATCATTAGGTATTAGACTAATGAAAGAAAAATTAATATTAAGATTAGGCATACAGATTTTATATTATTCTATTCCTTAATAGATTCAAAAAATAAATTTTTATGTTTTTCTTCTTAATATTTAAAGTTAGAGGCGAAGAAAATTCTTAAATTTACATATTAAAACGTTATCCTACATTCATTGATTTTAATTATCCATTAAAGTAATTAAAACTGAATAAAGTTCTTAGAAGTTCTCATATGTTATTATCTTAAATTACTCATGAGTTTTCTCTTATCTTCCGTTATAAATCAATGTTATCAGAGTTACAACTTTATCTTAATTTTATTTTTCTAAAATTATCCAGATAATATAAATAAAAAATAATATTATGGATAATTTATTTAATTATTTATTTTCCTACAAACAGTAAAAATAACATATTTTTTCTCTTACGTATGGCTGTATACGTCTCGTAAATCAGGTAACGTTATTGTAGTAAGTCTGTTTATTCTATGGTGTATTTAAATTTGTCTATTTTTCACCAAAGACGTCAATCAATGACAATTTTTCATAAAAATTTTAAAGGAGAAAAGTAGAGAAAAGTAATACACTTAAGTGCAACATTTATAAAATGTAGAAATTAGGTTCAATCCACCAGCTTTTAGCAGATTTTATCCCATTAACTTTTAATTCGCCTTCCAGGCACATTACAAATTTTTTTCTGAATAAATGTCCTTCTTATTTAGTTTTGTACGAGACAACCATTTTGAAATAAATATTAATGAAAAAAAATCCACAAATGCCCATTTTGACCAACTAAGACTATAAAAAAAACCACCGGTAATGGCCATACAGATACCCATTTTTTAAATAATAAATGTAAAAATAAAATAAAAATATATTTAATTTTTTTTAAAGAATTATTAACAATAGTTTAGTTTAAGCAAATTAAAAAATTAAGCGACCAAAAACCTGATGGCTCGTCTTTAACACATTTCAAAATTCGAGTTAAGTATATAATTTTATTGACTTTTTTTTAACATTTAATTTGATTAAAAAGATTATAATTAAAGTTGCTAACGAATATAAATTTTTTATTTATTATTGAATTAAAGAAAATAATTCAATATAACTTAATTAGCATGGTTTTTTTTTTATAAACTAACTACAAAAAAGAACGTAGAGAGAGGAGAAAAAGTTGAAAAGCAATAGCATCTCCCAATCAATCAGCTCGGCACTCACTCTGAGGATAAAAGTCCATCACCTCATAATAAGTCTTCAAGAAAGTGCAAGCAATCATAGAACTTCTCTGACCTCCTGGGGAAAGAATTGCGTTATGTGCTTAGAATAACGTAAAGATTCTTCTTCATTTTACCTCCACTCGATTCTGTGAAGCTCGCAGTAAGAGAAAATTACAAAAGGGACCCATTATAAAATTGGTTGCAACGAAATTATAAATGAATTAATAATTCGAACATTTTGTTGTTTGTCTACAGTCACTTCCGTTTTAGATTGCTGATAATTTTCTGCTTATATCCTTCTATATTGTTGTTTATTAGTTTGTTACCCAGTTTTAATTGATAAGGAATAGCCAATTCCAGGAATAAACATCCTTATCTATTTAAGGAAAACATTTATAATACTTTAAATTTAATTTATAATTTCAAACTAGTCGACTATAAACAATGAATCATATTAAATTTTATCACTTATCTACGTCCCATTTCTTTATTTTTATTGACAATCTCAATTTTATTTTAGTGTGTAAATACAATAGGGACGGCTCAAAAGTCAGTTAACCGTTGTAAAGATTAAATTTTATTCTTAAAATATTTTTTATAAATTATAGATTTATAAGTAAATTAATAGATAATTAACTAAATTAAGAGATAATATATAAATAGATATCTTAATTTTATTATCGCAATTACTCTTAACATTATATTTCAATAAGAGGAATTTAAGATAATTAATTATAACGGTTGTAAAGATAATTCTAGCGTTTAATATTGTTTAAAACTAATGATTATTAAGGAATATATAAGCTTATAATAACGAGAAAATAAAGAGTGACCCATAAAACTATAATTAGCTTATGTATGGACACAAAATTAAATATATTGAAATTTTTGAAATACCGAAAGGCAAATTCTTAAAATGATAGAACTTATATTTTAATTGGCAATTAAAATAGAATGGAATGAATCAGAATTGTTTCGGTGTATTGCATTTAATGAATGAAAGTTGATTTTATCTTGAAAAATTTAGAAAAGAAACCTTCCCAAGCAATGTTTACAGCAATAACAATTTTTTTTTAACATTTAATTTGATTAAAAAGATTATAATTAAAGTTGCTAACGAATATAAATTTTTTATTTATTATTGAATTAAAGAAAATAATTCAATATAACTTAATTAGCATGTTTTTTTTTTTTTTATAAACTAACTACAAAAAAGAACGTAGAGAGAGGAGAAAAAGTTGAAAAGCAATAGCATCTCCCAATCAATCAGCTCGGCACTCACTCTGAGGATAAAAGTCCATCACCTCATAATAAGTCTTCAAGAAAGTGCAAGCAATCATAGAACTTCTCTGACCTCCTGGGGAAAGAATTGCGTTATGTGCTTAGAATAACGTAAAGATTCTTCTTCATTTTACCTCCACTCGATTCTGTGAAGCTCGCAGTAAGAGAAAATTACAAAAGGGACCCATTATAAAATTGGTTGCAACGAAATTATAAATGAATTAATAATTCGAACATTTTGTTGTTTGTCTACAGTCACTTCCGTTTTAGATTGCTGATAATTTTCTGCTTATATCCTTCTATATTGTTGTTTATTAGTTTGTTACCCAGTTTTAATTGATAAGGAATAGCCAATTCCAGGAATAAACATCCTTATCTATTTAAGGAAAACATTTATAATACTTTAAATTTAATTTATAATTTCAAACTAGTCGACTATAAACAATGAATCATATTAAATTTTATCACTTATCTACGTCCCATTTCTTTATTTTTATTGACAATCTCAATTTTATTTTAGTGTGTAAATACAATAGGGACGGCTCAAAAGTCAGTTAACCGTTGTAAAGATTAAATTTTATTCTTAAAATATTTTTTATAAATTATAGATTTATAAGTAAATTAATAGATAATTAACTAAATTAAGAGATAATATATAAATAGATATCTTAATTTTATTATCGCAATTACTCTTAACATTATATTTCAATAAGAGGAATTTAAGATAATTAATTATAACGGTTGTAAAGATAATTCTAGCGTTTAATATTGTTTAAAACTAATGATTATTAAGGAATATATAAGCTTATAATAACGAGAAAATAAAGAGTGACCCATAAAACTATAATTAGCTTATGTATGGACACAAAATTAAATATATTGAAATTTTTGAAATACCGAAAGGCAAATTCTTAAAATGATAGAACTTATATTTTAATTGGCAATTAAAATAGAATGGAATGAATCAGAATTGTTTCGGTGTATTGCATTTAATGAATGAAAGTTGATTTTATCTTGAAAAATTTAGAAAAGAAACCTTCCCAAGCAATGTTTACAGCAATAACAATTTTTTTTTTCCAAAGAAAAAAAATACCTTTTGGTTAATCTTAAAATTGGATGTTCTAATTAATAATTTAAAGTAAGCGTTACTGATTTGAAAATAATGAGATTCAAGCATTTTATTTAAATTCTATTTTGTTTATATCTTGTTTACGTATTTTAATACTGAAATATAGAATTAGTTTCTTTATAACGAGCCGAAACAATGTTAAAATGTTATTCATAAATTGTAAATGCTTTAAATACTAAATGAAAAAAAAAATTCATTAAAAATTATTTAAAAAGTGTATGGATTTAATTAAAATTTCAGTTAAATATCACATTTTTCTCTTGATACTAACAAGTAAGTGGGCCTTTATTAGTGACTATCATGGGCTCGGAGAAGTGCGGTATGGGGTCTAATATTTAAATGTTGTATACAATAAGTTTTAAAAAATATAAATACATTTTTACCTCCATTTAGATAACGATAGAAAAATTACAAAATTGGAGTGGGAAATTTCAGAATGTTTAAAGCAATGGTATACAGAAGATATACTAACAGCCTGATTCAAGGGCTTTCGTTTAATAATTATTGAGCCTGTAAGAATTTATATTTGAGTTATTATTTAACACTGTTAGAAATTTGAGTTTTTCAAGAAAATCCTTTTCAATAAATGATTTATCAAACTAATTATTTTAGCTGCCAAAGGATTAGGTGAAATAATTTTTTCTTCTCATTAAAAAATTTTCTGATCATTAGGTATTAGACTAATGAAAGAAAAATTAATATTAAGATTAGGCATACAGATTTTATATTATTCTATTCCTTAATAGATTCAAAAAATAAATTTTTATGTTTTTCTTCTTAATATTTAAAGTTAGAGGCGAAGAAAATTCTTAAATTTACATATTAAAACGTTATCCTACATTCATTGATTTTAATTATCCATTAAAGTAATTAAAACTGAATAAAGTTCTTAGAAGTTCTCATTGAATTCGTTACTTCAGGTAGTTTCATAATCTATATTTACATTAAAATTTTGCATAACCAAATTATTTATGTTAAATAAAATGTATTCAGTATTAAATATATTTCATTAAATAAAAATAGTTTATGTTTATGTACTGAAGAGGAGTTGTGCAAAATTGAACTAGAAATGCACTTTTTTANTTAGATATTTAAAACATATCTGCATAACTGAATATATATACGCCTATATTTATTATTATTAGCAAGTTTATTTAATAATATTTATATTTTTCTTAATATAATATGTAATGAATGAATACATTCCTCATATCACGTAGAAAGATAAAAATAAACTTAATTTAAAAATAAATTAAAGAATATTTAATACAAAGATAAAAGATATTTGTTTTAATGATTTTAATTATTTAATGTGAACAAATTAAAAACTATCCACAATTTATAATCTTCATTGAAATCTGTTCAATTTGTTTGACATTATATAATTAAATAAATAACTAACACTCCTAAAGGAGAAGAAATTATTTGGTATTTAAAGCATGTGAATTATGAAATAATTTTCTTTCTTCATACGCTTATGAATACTGAATTTCAACAGTAGTTTAATAAAGTTCATTTACNGTTCAATTTGTTTGACATTATATAATTAAATAAATAACTAACACTCCTAAAGGAGAAGAAATTATTTGGTATTTAAAGCATGTGAATTATGAAATAATTTTCTTTCTTCATACGCTTATGAATACTGAATTTCAACAGTAGTTTAATAAAGTTCATTTACATTCTTTGTATCTCATTATAAATAAATGTAAGTAGAGTTTTTATTACCTCATTAACTGTAAATGTAAGTAATAATGTTAAATAAGATATAGCTTATACTAGCTACAAAGAGTACACACGTTATATAGCCTCTAGGTGATGAAGAGTCTTCAAAAATTTTTATTTAGTAACGTATCGCATTAAACTCTGCTAACTTTCATACACGATTAAAGTTTATTAAATATTTCAATTTGAAAGAATAAATAATAATAGAATATTTCCTTAAGCAAAGATAAAAGAATTCTTTTCTAATTTCTGTTAATGTTTACTAATAATTTTTCTATCATTAGCACGTGAGAAATGTTTGAATTTTATTATTAGCTTAATTTTACAAATTTATTTTAATTCCTATTGGAATTAAATATAAAGATGTATTCGTTACATAGTCTCAAAATTACTTATATATTTAATGTTTACGTATAAACACAGCAAATAATACAAATCATACAATCTACTGTAGAAGACCACTATAGTTTGAGACTATGTAGGCTACAGTTTTATTCATACGTTATATCTTTTATGTATTTTATTAATATTATATACTGTATATATAAAGTATCAACAATATATGAGACTATGGTCTTCATTAACGAAGTATGTTTTTCTTTCTGCTTAAGTTCTTATTTTCTTAATTTAATATATAGCTTACTGCTTAATTCTGGAGTATTCTTTTAATGGAAGAGGCTTTTCTTGTAAAGACATATATATAGTCTAAATTTATCTGTATTTATCAAATATATTATTTATATTCTTCCGTCGTAAACAGTTAACAATACTTCGCTATTATCTAATTAAGTTCGAAAACATTCGAAGAAACTATTCCTAATCCCGGTTTAATAGGAAGAAATCAATTAAAGTGCAAATTAATTATTTTATATGTTAATTAATTTTTTAAATCCAAAGTTTATTTGAAAAGAAATTAACATAAGTTTAGTCCTTTGTTGTTTATTTTAAAATGAAGCAAATCAGTTTATGTTAATTTTATTTGTAAAAGTTCATTTTTATTCAAATATATACTTAAAATATAAAGTTCTTAAGGCCATAAATTAAATAAATATTTAAAGAATTGGAAGAATTTATATACAAATATTGCCTCCGAAGCCAATAAAATCGATATTTAAATCATTTTCAGTATAAAATTTTAAACTCGATCAAGTTTAATGTGTTTCTCCTATGCAAAATAATTGATTTGATCCATTTCAGTTTTATAAAAGATGACAAATTCCCATATATTATAGCCATAATATATACCCATATATTATAGAACTAGCTATTTTCAACGAATTGATTGAGGAATTTATTACGGATCTATTAGTTATAGAAAAAAAATATTAAATCAATCAATCAAGATCAAAAATTTATTTAAATATGAAAGTAATATCAAAGGACTTTTTGAATGAATAATAATAAAAGGGAAGACATTTATGATTTAAATATCATAAAGTGGAATGAATATAATTTAATGATTTACGAGAAATTAAAATCGATATTAAAATTCATTAATTATTATTAAAAAGAAATCATTTTTATTTAGTAGGTTAATTAAGATAAGTCAAACCTCGATATACCGCTTTTCTAAATAACGCTACCTGTGTAAAGTGTCAATAAATATTTGTTAAGGGATTTCTCCGTAAATATTAATACAAAATATATACAATTTTACGTTGTAAACGACACTTTTATCATCAAATCAAATGACTTTCAAACACTAATCTTGAGTGATTGATTATGTGTAGATCTCATTACTATAAATAATTTTTATTATGTGAGATACTTTAGTTTAGCATCACACTTGATTTAGTGCCACAAACAATGGCACTAAGTCGAAGTTTGACTGTTTTCTCTCTCTCTCTCTTCTTCGGCTGTAATGTAGCCTACCTCCGAATAAATCCACCAACACTTTCCCTTGGTTGTCTTAATGGATTTAGCAATTTTCCTATTGCAAATAAATTCATAATTAAAATTTTAGAAAATTTATGCATCGATAGTTACGTATGTAATTACTTTAACAATAATTCTTCTAAGAGTTTTATTAGCATCAACGTATACAAACAAGTTTCTCATTGCCACGGATCGAAGTTATTTCATTTGAATTATCTAAAAATTAAAAAAAAAAAAAAAAAAGATTACTTCAATTTGTGATTACCTTCAGAAAACTTTCCAGATATTTTTATCTTTCACGAATATATTAATGATCGCGTGAGTTTTTCTAAATTTAAATGCGATATTCAATTAACCGAATGTTTAATCTTCGAATCGTATTAGCTGGTAAGTTATTCAACTTTTTATTCTAAGAATTGCGCCTAATAAATATTTTAAAAAATTGCAAATTACTTAGAACGAAATTACATCTTACGATAAAGTTCTTTTTATTTTTATAATTTCAAATGTAATTATTTTCTTACATAAATACATGAAGTTTTGATTACAAAACTAAATAAATTTTTGTTTAATAGTTCCATAAATCTCGGACTACATTTTCGAGAATAATTTTTATAACATATTTATACTAAGATAATTATTCTTATAGTTTATTACCTACATACCAAATAACATGTACAGCATTATTACGTATAAAGTACTATAAACAGATAATTATGAGCATTAAACTAGAGAGAGAGAGACTCAAGAAGAGAAGGAAGATTAGATTACAAAAGTTCAGAGAAAGATAGAGAGATGCTGGAAGATAATACGGAAATATTATGGTGAAGGATGACTG
This sequence comes from Centruroides sculpturatus, assembly GCF_000671375.1. Lineage (NCBI taxonomy): Eukaryota > Metazoa > Arthropoda > Arachnida > Scorpiones > Buthidae > Centruroides > Centruroides sculpturatus. The sequence goes on from NW_019384772.1 coordinate 157,984, forward strand.
TAGCCAACATAATCCAACAAAATATTGGAATGAGGGGATGACGACGATAATGATGATATTTTTCACATTATGTAATTGCTAGTACATATCACACACATAATAAAATTATTATGCGTGTGATTAAGAAAGTTGGCCTATTATAATAAAAATAGTAAAAAAAAATTCAGTTTTTTTTCCATAAAATATCCCTATTTTACATGTTTATAGTATAAAAAAATTCTAAAGTAACACGAGTTTAACCGTAATGTGTATTCAGTGTCGGTTTTGTTTTTGTATTGTGTGCACGTATTTATTGATTTTTTCCTAAGCGTCCATCTAGTGCGAAACAAATGACACACACTGAATTGAAGAATTATTTTAATTTAGATCACCTTTTAATTTTATTTTAAGGTATTTTATGAACCAATTTACACAATTCAAGATTAAATTAATCTAACTATTTCTAATTTTCATAATTTTATCATATAAACTTGACATTTTAAATCAAATTATAATTGTATGTGAAGGAATAGAAGAGGAAGAGTTGTATGTATTTAAAGAGGAATTAACATAGAACTATATCTGAATTTTAGTATATAATATTTTATAAGAATGAAAATCTTAAATACACTTAAATTTTGTAAATAACATTCTTTCGAAGGTTTTAAAACACGATCTTTTAATGCAAATTGAGCGATGTAGTTTACATAAAGAAGCCATTTTCCATTTCGTTCTTAAAATTTAAGAGAGTTTTAAATGTTTATATTGATATTCCGTACTAATTCAATTCGATTCGGTAAATCTAAATTTGCTGTCGATAGCAAATTATATCTTCCACAAAAATTATTTATTTTACAATATTATATATGAAACAATTTATAATGCTTCCTACACATACAGAGGATTTCAAAATAACATTGGATATAAAAGACGAATAAAGATGTATTAAAAATGAAAGAAATTAGGACTAATATTCGATTGCTTAGAGAAACTTTTACATAACAGATATGTGTTTAATTTGAAAATACTTTTTAAATTAAAAACAATAGACTAAGTATGTTTTAAATAGTCTATATGAAGTGATGGTTTTAGTTGTGTTAGATTAGACAAGTGTAGACATACGAAGCTCCTTTATACAAGTTTATATAATAAAGTCCATAAATAAAGTCCGTATCACTTGATTTTTGTTATTGTACAATGTCTAAAATTCTAGTTAATACTGAATTCTGACCACTGTATCAAGATCGAGTATCGACAAACATATTTGTGACTGTCTGAGGTCATTAAAACACGAGAACACTAGACAAAAGCTTAGATATTTAAAACATAACTGAATTACGCCTATATTTATTATTATTAGCAAGTTTATTTAATAATATTTATATTTTTCTTAATATATTTTAATATATTTTCTAATAATAATTGTATAAATGTTAAAATAATTTCATTTCTTTAAAATGTTGTTTTCTTGCGTATTACATTATCATATTTATAAAATTATGAAATATTTAATTCTTATTTAATATGGAAATACTTTAAACAGAAATTATTAATTGTTTACATCTAGAATTCAAATAAAATACTGTACTTTATAATAAATGAATGTGTAATTTCCGTTATGTTGCAAAGATTAATATAATATGTAGAAAACAAAATAAAATGTTATAGAATACAGATTAGTAAAGTAAAAAAATAATTCTAAGATTTTACTTATTTATGGATTAAATATACATTTTTATTAAATTTGTTACAGTCGACCCCCCTATAAGATATAGATACGTTCCAATTTATTAGGAATCCGATTTCTTACAAGTCGTTCCAATCACAGCCCGACACGTGTCAAGTTTACGGACTACGGCTGATTGAAAGGTTTTCTTCCATAAAATTAATCGATTCTACACTAATCCAACTCAACATTTCCAAAATACGTATATTTTTTCGTAGTTTTATAGGAATCGTAATTATAGGGACCGTAATTATAGGGGGGGTCGACTGTATTTTATTTATTAGTCATATTTTCTATTTTTCTGATCTGTTTTTAGCATAGTATTATTTATTTGTGATAAACCTCAGACAAAAAAAAATTAAACTTTAACTTTTCTCATGACAACACATTATTTAATATAATTAAAAATATATGCTTAAGTTATAATTATTAATTTAAAAATTAACCTTAGAATTTAACAAAATATCTAATAAATGAAATAAACATCTTATACTGTATAAAAATCTTTACTTTTGAATCTGTTTCCATCGATTTAAAGTCCTTAGATATGTACAGTACTTTGCTAATTAAACTGGGAAAACAAAGTAGCATTATGCAAGATTCGGCTGGAATATCTGAATTTATTTATAAATAAATTTTAATAAATTTACATTTAATTTAATACTTGAATAAAGAATCATCGCTATTTCCTTTTTTTATAATAAATAATTCAATTTTTTTTGTATGTGAGATTCTTTTATTAGCAATTTTATAAGATGACATGTATATAGCAAGAGAATTCTCAAATATTGGTAGCTCCATGATGGCCATTTTGGAGTTTTATTGCAATAAATAAAAAAGATATATTATAATTTTAGTTTTCGACTTTCAGTTTTTGTGATATAAATCAACGATTCTCAGAATTATAACACGGAAACAATAAGTATTACAAAAGTGTTAGAAAAGAAAAATATTTACTATATAATAGCTTTTTATATAACATTATGACAGTTATATCTTCGATAGTTACAAGTTCTATAGCTCAGAATTTTATTGGAGAAAATTCAATATCTTTTTATATCTACGCAACATTACTAAACAATTTTAACTTTACTCCTTTAGTTTTTATGGAATGTATATATGAAACCAAACATGTTTTAGTCTATAATACTGTATATATCTAAGTAAAAAATCTATGATAAAAAAATACTTTAAATGTAAATATTAATGTCTCTATCTAAATTATAAAGCCTTTAGTTTCACCTAGCCTATACGTTTAACTCAACTATCAATGAAGCTGTCTGAACCTTATGACACTATATGTATATATATATCATGTATAATAAATTATTATGAAGGAAGTTATCGAAATGTATTCAGTTTTAAAAGTGTTATTGATAATAAATAGTTTCAAGTGAATTCAAGTATAAATTTGTTAAAATTGAAATATTTAGTGCAGTCGTTTAATGATGATCTTCATTATACAAATAATTATTTATCAATTAATTCTTGTGCGATTATTTAAATTATATTAAAAATTAATTAAATATTTAAAAATATTAAAATATCGTTACTTTTTTCTTTAAAATTCTATGTAAGACTTATACAACGTTAGTTATTGTAGATACAATAAATCGTCATCTATGTATTACTTATACTTGTACACATGAAAATACATTAATTCTTAATTTTTTAAGCATGTATTTAATGAATTTTCACGCTAAATTTTCTGGTTATTTACCAAATTTTCAGTTTCCGAAAAACTCTGGTTTTTTTGTACTTTGAAAATTCTTTAGACGTTCATTACGTATTCTTAACCAGGCAATGGTGTTAAAAAATTAAAAGGTAATGATGTTGATGTGATTAACGTCACCACAACAAAACACACGCGTAATGTATCATTACATGTTGAATTTGGTAAACAATTTGCCAGAGAAATGTTGCAATTCAGATATAAAAACTTTCTTTGTATTCTTGGTATTCTTAACAAGAATAAAACGTATTAATTAAAACTTTCAAAGTTTTCATTTTCTTATCATCTGTAATTTAACCATTCACGTCTACGTGATTTCAAATCGTCATCGGTAATTGCTAAATAATGTAACATCATTTTCGTTTTTTTTAAAAGTAATTTTGTTTTAAATTACTCTTATTCATGTTTAATTAGCATTTTAAATTACGATACAGTTTATAATTATATTTTATTATAAACAAAATTAGTTTAATTTATCCTTAAATCAATCTTTATTCCTAATTTTCTATTTCGTGTTTGTTACCACGTATTATTTCACATCATCGTACTTCCGATTTTAATAAAAATATTTATGTATAAATTAATAAAAAATTTATTTTTTTATTTAATAAAGAAGTTGGCTCAAAAGTCAGTTAACCAGCCTTCAATCTTATACAAAACATGCACGTTCCTATATGGCGCTTATTCTTTACAGATAAACAATATTTAAAAGAAATTTTGAAAAATTTCAAGGAGTTAATAATAGTTATAATTCCAATCTACCAAATAGATTTTCGATATCTCTTGCCGGTTTCAATAGGTTTTCGATAAAAGTTCGTACAGATAAATGGACAGGCAATGGAGAACAAAGAATGGCATTTTGTGTAAATGAAAATAACAGATATTTCTCAAACTATTTATAATAAAAAATATTCAATTATGTCAAAACACTTAATAAATAAATTTAAGTAATTTAAAGAATTTGTTTCGAGATATAAATAAAAGAAAAATATTTTATTACTAATTAAATTAATGCAATATTTTTTTCTACATTTCCTTCTTTATTTAAGATCATTAACTTAGATTCAATATAAATAAAGAATTAAATTAAGAAAATAAAATGAATTTAATCATTTTTTAATAATTAAATTTGATTTATTATTTTTAATTATAAAAATCTTTATAAATTAAAAAATAAATATTAAAATAATATCTTGTTTATAGTCTACTCTTGATAAAATAGCTGAAGTCCTTTACTCTTTCGTTTAATTTAGTTGAAGTGCTTCAATATTAAATTTATGAAATTAAGTCGCTCTTATCTATTTAAAAACTGGTTTTCTAGTGGATAATGTTTTTTTAAATATAAATTACAATTATTTTACGATTTTTACACGGTTTTAGAAAAAAAAATATTAATAAGTTGGTTCTTTTGCCAATTACACTAGCCTTCTATACACTAATGAACCATCTTTAACTTGACGTTTCTTCTTGTATATTATCAATGTCATTCTTCAATGTACTTTCAGAATATTCAAACGGTTTTTTTTTTCTATTCTTTAAAAATTTTGGTTCGTGCTTTTCAAACTTTACTCCACTCTATTCTTACCCATCTTTTTCTATTCTGTAAGCAATTCCACCACTTTATGTACATTCAATACCTTCCTAACAAATTTGGCAACGAAAAATGTAATATTGATCTGATGATCTAGAAGCATAATGATCTAATAATCAATACAGAACAAACTTTTCTAAATTTTCCTAAAAGAATTTCGTAAATAAAGTCTTATATTTTATTTAAAAAAAAAGGCTGAAATGAAATTCAAATTATGCTCAATATCTAAATTCAGAAATGCATTAAACTCTGCATATTACTCTTTATTTGTTTATTTAATAATAATTGCTTAAGAATGCTACTATGTCTGCAGCGACATAACTACGCTTGGCAAAACCCTGCAGTACAGTGAACCATAGGGATTTAGGAACTTAAATTGCCTTACTATTTTTAAAAAATACGTATATAATTATCAAATAAAGAAAAATTATGCTTTTTTTCATCTGATATAAAGAAAGACTATTGGAAAAATTATGATTTTCATTGTTAGAATTGTTGGAAGTCCTGAAATGGTTTTTTTTCCATGGACATTTATCTGTAATTATTGGTCCTGGGTTTTCGCCTGCCAACAGGGTGGCAGTTTCCTGGTTTTCTTCACATGTCTAATACCTAAATATGGGCCAGTATTCCATAGAAATTCCTTCCGAGAGACAGACACTCTACTTGGTAGATCGCTCTTGTGCAGTAGCGCGTTATAGCTTCATGGAATCCAGGCAAATTTGAATTAGAGGAAACTATGACTTCAGACATTTTTCTTCCCGGGCAGAAAAATTTTTTGGGAAAATATTTACTTATAAAAGATTGGTTTGGAGCCTCCTGTCGATAGCCTATAGGATAACGCACCACTGCTCTTATATTGTGTTGCCTTATCCCGTCAACAAACCAAATCAAGTTCCTCAAATGCCATTGGTCTTCTAATAAGCATTAGAGCATATTCAAATAGAAATATAAAAATAACATTTACAAATAAGCATTAATTTCAAATACATAAAAATAATAGAGCTGAACAGAATACAAGAAATGTGAAATGAATATAATGAGATTATAAAATTTATAATGCTATTTCAATGTATAGTAAAAAAAACTTAAATACTAAATACAAATTATTGAAGAAATATTTAGAGAATCAAATTACTGTATAATTAATAATCGTGACTAGTTCTGTAGTCAAACTCAGCAGAAGATATGTGGATTTTTAAGGATTTTTTTTCCTTTAACATTTAAAATTGATATCAGTAAAGCGTTAATAAAAAGGAAACTAGGAATTATTTGTAAAAAATTAATAAAAGTGTTAATTTTCTTAATTGAAATTAAAATAGATAAATTTTAAATAAATAAATTTTTAGATTGATTATTGTATACCCTCTGTTTATATGGAAAATCGTATGATGCGATATTTCTACAATAAAACATAAGGTAGCCTATGTTACATATACCCCGTATACCCTCCATTATGGCTCTGATTAAAAAGAAAACAAGGATACAAATCTAATCAAAATTGAGAAAAAGATTCAAGTAAAAGTTTTAGATACTTCCATATTCTGCAATGCATAAAATTCGATAAGTATAACACAAAATAGTAGTCTATAGTCTAGCCTGTAATAACGGTCACCGCCCAACAGCGGCCATTTTTGAGGAATATATTATTATTATTTTTGGAAAAAATGCATGCAAAATAACCTTTAAACAACAGCCATTTTTTATGTTCCTATCAGCGGCCATTGTTCGTAGGTTTGACTACGTATTCAGATATAATTTTCCAATTTTCCTGTTTCTATTTGATATTTTAATTTTTTATGTCTAAATTATTATTATTTAGTGACCACTTGACATACTGTTTGATGCTGCAACAATATGATTAATATTTCAGCACGAACTTATATGAATAATTACTTGCATAAACTCGAAACTATACTCGAGGATTTTTTTACAGCTTATTTGTCAGATGTTCAATCATTTTCAACAGAAGTAATAAGGATATAGTCATAAGAAGTGACGGAAATTATGATGAAATATGTTAACAGCTGAGTATATTAAATCTGTTACCCATCAAACATAAAGTAATATCGAGAAGACAAGTAAAATTTATTCTTAATTTATTTTCATATGCATTTCACACGAAAATGATTTTCGAGTCCATGAAACAAGGATCATTTTTAATATTATATAAGCTTAAAATTACCTTTAATTTACTTACAGCACGATTTATTTTCTTATATAATAATAAAAATTTTATTTTATTAATAATTTAATTTTTTTTATCTTCAGAAAATTTTTATATATCTTTTCGTTATTGAAAGAAGTTTAAAAATTGCATAATCGTTTTAATTTCTGAATTAACATTATTATATAAAATAGATTTTAAAATACAAAAAGCTTTAAAAGAGGAAAAAATTATAAATTATATCTTCGTCTTATATAAATAAATAATTAGATTTACAATTTAAAAATAAGTTTTAAATGTGATTAAAATCATATTTAATTTTTTAAAAGTTACATACTTTAATTTTTACAAAATAGAAATAACTGCTAATTTATACAGTATTTAAATAAAAAGTTAATAAACTATAATAAATAATTTCGTTTGTCTATATGAACATAGAAAAAGTCTATTATGGTGAAGAAACATGAGTATCACAGGCTCCTTTTTATTCAGAATTAATAAGCTATTTTTGTTCATTTATATATATATATATAATATTTGAATATTTATACATATTTTTATATTTTATATTTTTGTATGAAAAATTTAAAAAATTACAAAAATCCTATCCTTTTTGTTGAGTGCTGACGCTTTCCCGTAAAACAAAAGGGGCGTTATAAAGATTTCATGATATGCACCATATACACATACAAGATATATATATATACATGATAGGTTATGTTTTAAATACTTTTACTTTATATTAAATGAAAATATAATTGAAAATATGAGTTATGATTCAGAATGAACATTCCTAAAAACCTGAAAATTTTTTGATTTAATGAAATAAAGTATTGAGTTCAATTAAGTTTCTCTTTAGAAAATACAATATATGATATTTCAAAGTATATATTAACTTTGAAATTTATATTTCATGTACAACATGCGCAAGTTTTATAGAGCTTTTTTAATGCTTAAAATATATACATTTGGCAGATATCAACGAGAAGAATGGAGAATACGTAGTTAAGTTTTTATCTGAGAAATATAATTTTAAAATAATACTGGATGTTAGTAAAATAGACAATACAAACCTTAAAGGAATTGTATTTGGCAATACACAGGAAACAGAAAGCATACCAAATACTAAATGACTTGTGCTTTGTGATTTGTAGGATTATCAGGATCAATGATGCGGAAGACAAACTAATTTTAAGTGCTTAGTTTAGTTTCTCACTATAACTATAAATTACTTGTGGAATTTCTTTCTTTCTGTGTGTTTGATTCCAATAAGATTGTCATTCAAATATTTTAATATCTTAAGTAGATTCTAGATAATAGTTTATTTTTCGCTCTATAAAGTGTAAAATACATTATTTATTATAGAGTAATTAAATTTACAATCTAGGAAATCTATAATGAGATTTATGGCATTAACACTTGACTAATTTTTATAATCTGGAAGTCTGAAAAGCTAATAAAATATCAATAATTAACATTCTGAATAATTGAAAAATTTTGATTAGTTTTTAATATTCCTTCTTAGAAATATTGATAGATAACGTATAAATGTTACATTGAAAATTTAAGGGAATTTCAAGAAATGCTTATCAAATTTTAGTAAAATTACTGAAATTCTGAGGGAAATTATTTTAATTAAATTAGCCATATCTTAGTCTCCATGAAATCCACGGACTGCATCATTAGTTAGATAAAATTATAGTTTAAAATGTTTACTATAATTTATGTACTCCATAGACTTACGGAAATACCGTTATTAAGAAGAGAATAATTAATTTAGTCTCAACACGTCTATTTTAAATACAGTGCATTAGTACAGAAAATACATTATTCTTATTTATTCTTTGAATATTTTAAAATGAAATTTCTGATTTGTTCTGTTGCTACTGTAATGTTTCTTGAAGGTAGATTCGAAAGTATAGATGTGTCTTGTTTTCTTGTCAACTTTAACCCTGAAGAGTGATAAAAATTGTAAAGGAAAATGTTAACATTTTAAAACTTCTTATAAAATTTAAATCCTAATGTTATAAATTTAAAACTAAATTTAAAACATTAAAAAAGTTTTAAATTTATAACATTAGGATTGAAACTAAATGGTAAATTTACGAAAAAACTTATGAGAATAAAATAACCGTTTGAAAGATTTTTTTCAAATCTCGTTTTGCGTATAATGGACCTAAAATGTCAAAAGTGAGATTATGATTCTAAAAGGTTATATGTAGGATGTAGTTGTTATCGATATTCCTGTTCCGGAATCATTACTGTCATAATTTCTAATATCTGTAATTTAAATTATTTAAAAGTTTAATTTAACAAGCTTAAGCACTTACGTAAAGTAATTGTAACCCGCTCATTTATGGATATTCAAAATAAAACTAAGAACTTCAAAGTACTACTGCTGTCTACTCTTTTGGCTAGAGGGCTAAATGGTGATGATACCATTAATTTTTACGCTTTTATCCTATTAACATTAAGAACACATTTTTTAAATGTCTGTCATTGGTTTGAATAGGCTCATAATGGTTCCCAAAACGATCAGAAACCCTACCCTTAGAAAGACTCTTCGACCTAAAAATTCCGAATCCCCAAAACATTAGGCTGAGACTTTATCTCGTTCATCCGGTCTCTGCTGGAGGTACCATAACTTAAAACAGCAATATAAACAAATTAGACTAGAATTGAAAAAGTACAAAAGGTATTCTTCGGTTAGAACTGGAAACGAGAGAATGTCGTTTAGGTTACGAATTGATACCTTTTGAAACTCAATTTTTAATAAGTTTTCAATTCTATTTATGTGGTCACAAATTGCAGCTGACAGGGTTCTACGTTTGTTCATTAATTGAATTCTAAGGATTACGAAAAAAGCGACAGAGCAACACGAAGTTTAAGTTTTTTGTTAGGAAGGTAAAGGAAGAATTTTTCATCACGAAATATTTAATATATGTCGATGACTGGAACGAAGTTGAAAGATTTGAGTCATTGGATCGGTTATTTTTGAATCAGCATTCAATGACGCGATGGAAGAAATAGTAATGCGACAAACAGTACACGTCTTGCTATCGGAGGAATGGAGTAGCCATATTTCAACTAATATTAACAACAAACGTTTTTGCAACAGCACGAAAGAACTATAACTCGAATCGTAAATTCTCTACAAAAACCATTAAAAATAATGGAATCAAATAACTCATTAAACTTAATGGAAGTGGACAAATTTGATGGAACAATTGAAAATGCTAGCGAGGCTGTTAAAACGTTAGCTAGCGCTTTGGTGGACCCAGGGAGTCGAAAATCTCCAGAAATTTTTTCTGAGCGATCTATCTCGGATATGTTGGTAACCTACCTCACCATCCAACTGCCCATTGTGGGCCTGCTTGAGCGCATGATGCTCATAGAAGAAAGGCATTCTTAGTGTCCACAGGACGAAAAGAGTAAAAATAACAATAAAAAGAAACATCGGTAATAAAAACAAAATACAACTTATACAGAATACAAACTAGAAGATATCTAGAAGAAACTGCAAAAAAGTGGTTTAATTCATTATCATCAGATTACATGGAAATATGTTAAACAACATTGTAAACGTCTTTTCTCTCTGCTTTCAGACAAAATCGGATACTTCTAGTGATACTTGGAAATATTGGATACTTGGAATAGAGATTTTATTATTAGATATATTACTATGAAAAACAACGTAGAATAAAGATTAGTTATCGGAAATTAATAAGACAACTTTATCACCTTGGTAGCCTACTAATTGGGCATCCGAGTGAAAAGCAATAAATCAACATATTGATAGAATTACATGCTACCTTGAAATGATCGAAACCAACGAAAAGATCCAAAATGTTTCAAAGAGCGTTAAGATTCTTTCTTCCGAAAGTAAAACAGATTAGAATGCCTATAATTATATAAAGGAAGGTGGGATGGTATAATTTATCCCGATTTCTACAAACTCAACATAAAATACAGTATGTATCAAAATTAAAAATTAATGATCAAAATAATATTAAAATATAAATATCTTTTGAAAAAATAATGAAGCTTGTGTTAGCAAAAAACTTTAGGTGAAGCAATTGCTTCTATTGTTTCCTTAAAGATATGTTTCTGGCAGGTTTGGAATTATAAATGTATTACAACAGTATGGAAGGGGAACAAGCATCTGTGCCACAAACTGATTAAATAGGATTTATTGGTCCAGAAGACTAAACCAGATCTATATCTATTGACAGCTTCACTAGATCCTCGACTGTTTTCAGTCCTGGTAAATAACTTTTGTATCATGCCTTCTTCAATTCAAGTTATGTTTAATTTTGCTAATAAAAGTAAATTTTTTTTTCACAAATCCTGACGTATGTATGAAACCTTTAATGGTTTCCGCTAAGTATAATTACTATGCAAGACTAATAGTAATTTTTGAAGATGAATCAATGAAACTTCGGGCAATTATTATAACCATTATGGTGTATGATTTATTATTGAGCATTAGTACATTAGAAAACTTAGATTTATTGCTTATTTGGGAAAAAAGGCAATGTCGGCCAGGAGATTTAAAGGGAATCAAATAGAAATTAAAGTTATGTTCAATAAGAAGGAACCACTCAACACTGGTAGCTGATCACGGGTTTCGTTTCACCAACGGGCTGGCCAGATGGAGGTTAACGGGCTTTCTTCACGTGTTTAACACCTGAATAGGAGCCATTTTTCCGTTGAGAGTTTCCTATTGAAAGTCTCACCAGTGGCTGAGTGGATAAAATCATTGAATAATGGCAATTGGTCGCAGGTTCGCGCTTTGCCAACGGGCTAGTAACGTGGTTTTCTTCACATTAGTAACGCCTAAATAGGGATCAGTATCCCGTAAAACGCCTTATAGGGAGACATTCCCCTTTGGAAGATTGCTCATTAATTGTGTTGTTGTATCTCGTCAAATCAGTAACTAGAATGTTCTTCGACATTTTTCACGCATCGATAAATTTAATTATAAAAAACAACTTTTATTTACGGTAGATTTTAAGATTAAAGAAGATTCTGTTATAAATCATAAGACTTATTGGTTATCTCCCGAGAAATATCAGTGGATACAACGGAAGATAAAGTTTATGTTGGAAGAAGACATAATCGAGGAATCAATCTTTCCTTACGCTTCACCATGCGTAGTAATCTCGAAATCGGATGGTGACTGGCAAATAACTACCAAGATGATCAGGAGCTAAGACGCTATCAGGATGAACTTGGTGAAATCAGGGAAAGGGGAAAGACAAAAAAATGAAAAAAGCATATGCTTACTTACTCATTTATAATGTCTAAATACTATTATAAAATCGAATTATTTTTATTATAAATTTTATAATAAAATCCAGCAAAATCTGTTACTCCCTATTTGAAGTTTCTGATTGCATCACTGACCAAGGAGTCGCTTTGTACCTCGTGTATTGATTTGGACCCATATTCCATTCCCTTAGTTTGATGTTATTTTGAAGGGCACAATTATTTTAGTATGATTTGACTTGAAAGACAGTTTTTGGAATATTATTGTGTCTGAAAGAAAGCAAAAGTTTATCGCCTTTGTTAAACCATTCGTTCAATATTTATATAGGCGCCTACCTAAAGAATGAAAAAAATTACTAGTATTGTTTCAACGAGTCATGAATACTTAATGAAGAATTTAAAAATGACCAGTTAGATACTACATAATGTTGCATGTGAAGCGGATAGTGAAGCGAGAAATGTTTAATTGATTTATCGAATACTGGAAAAGCTGCAGGATAATAGATTGGCTGAAAACTTAAAAAATATAAACTTAATGTTTCTATTGAGTGGTCAAAATAGAACCACAACGTTAGAATCGATTGAAAAACTGAGGCCCATGCTAAAACTATGTGATTTTCATATAATCAGATACTTCATGTATAACGTCATGTATTATATCCTTTCTAGTTCAGAATGAAAATACATTAAGGCGACAATTTAAAATGTCTGTACATATATTATATTATCATATTTTCAGATATACAAAGTGAATTATAAAAAAAATAACTTTTATATATTAGTTTAATATAATGAAATAAATATTTGACAAATATTTGATAGTTTAAAAGAAATAAAAATGGATTAGCATTGTATTTTTTAATGTTTATTCAGAAAATTGTACATATTTAAATTAAATTAAAATTTATAAAAAATCAACATTAGTTATAATACATTTAATTCAATAAGCATTTATAAAGAAAGCACCGGCTACTTAGTTACTGTTAATAGCTTCTTCTCCTTTTACAATTTGTTTTCTCTCTGTAATTTCGCACTTTTGTATAATTGTCGCGAACAATAGCAGAAAGACATTTTCTTGCTTATGTTTTCTTGTTTTATTGCTGAATAAATTACTGTAGTCTCTTGTACAAATCGTATATATTAAAGAAAACATTAATTAGATTTTTGTTTACAGTAAAACATCTCCGAAAAATTGTTTCAAAAATTAATTTTATGCAATTATTTTAATTAAAAATGGATAAATTTTAAATATTTTATTTTAAAACTATTTAATATATTTAATTTATTACAATATGGCTACAATGTTACAGCGTATCATGATTGCATTTATTTCTTCCATACTAAATGCTGAGACAATATTTTTTAGAAAATTATAAAATTATTATAAAAAATATACGAACCCTTTTAAGATAAGATTATGATCGCAATTCAAGTAAAATAAGTAATATTTGAATAATTTAAATTGACTCTATATATATATATTCACTACTGAACGTACAGTACGTTCAAAGTATTTTGCTATTGTCTCCAATTTTGGTCAGAGAGCTAAACGGCAAGGATACGATAAAACAGCAGGCTTTATCCTATCCTCATCCGAGGACGAAAAAGGCTTGGATTAGAAAAATACAAACGATATTCTTAAACCTAGACAGGATGTCGTTTAAGCTATGAATTGACTGCCTTTGGAAACTAAGGTTTATTTTTAATAAAGTAAGTTTTCAATTCTACTTTGAAGCGTTACACTACTCTTAAGAGGTAAACAATTGGCAAAAACTGTGTTGCATTGACTGCCGGATGATCAATACAGTTAAAGTCAGCCTACTGCTCTGGAGATCCGGAATCGAATCTGAGCCAGTATAGAACTCCAGGAATTTTTTTACAGAGAATGTGTTGTGCCACTGATGATTAGTAACAAAAGTGCCCACAGAGCGAATTTAAAAAAAATATATATATATAATGCTGAATTATAAAGTTCTATTTCTATGCAAAATAATTTTAAAAAAGAAAAATATGCTTAACCTGCATTACAACTTAACATTATTTTTATTTTTGGTTTTAAAATCGTTTACATTTTCTAATAAAATGAAAATATTCTAAGATAATACTTTTCAAAGAATAGCGAAGCTTCTTTGAAATAACTCTCTCCTGAAAATAAACAAATGCCATTCGAAAAGACGCCATTAAAATATATTTAAAAGGCAAAATAAGAGAAAACAACATCATTATACTTTCTATTCTTCCTTTTTCAAATCTGTACAGCTAACCAGTTCTCATTCCTGACATCTTACATCTCGAATCTAATCTGCTATTGAGGAACATAGCAGCTAGTTCATAATTGACCAGGCTACAGAATAATTTTTAGAAAATTTTAACCATAACTAAATATTTTAACAATAGTTTTAAGACATATTTAGAGCGATTTTCATAATAATTTCGTGTCAGTACGTATTTTTCCTACTCTCAATTATGGAAAAGTAGTGTTCTGTTCATATTAATTGATCATATCTTAAAATTAACATAAGAATCTAAATATTCTTTATAATTATGGCACAACTTTAAAAATTTGAAATTTAAATTGTGAGTTATTGAACCACACAGAGAGTAAACACACCCTGCTTTATGTTCTAAGTCGTCAAATGAAGAAGCATAATTAATTGATGTTAAAGCATTTTTATGTATTTTATAAAAATTTCTACTGTTTAATATTGCAAATGATTGTTTAGCATTAAAATTTTAATTATTTAAAAATATTGTTTTAATTTTTAATTGATTTGATTTTAATTTTAGTTTTAATTAATTTTTAGATTTAATTTATTTAGTATTAATTTAGGTTTAGTTTTTATAATCATTTTAAATAATTTTCATTTAATTTTGCATTAATTTGCCTTCATTCTTTGAACCCTTAATTACAATTTTTTTTTAGTAATTTTATTTATTTTTATTTTATAAATTTGCCTGCTTTTTAAAATTTTTATTTTTATTTTAAATTTTAATTATAAGCGAGTTAACATTGATTGGACTATCGGGCTGCCTAGTATTAAATAAATAAAAAAATAATAAAGGAAATCAAGAAATATAAAAAATTTATTTATTCATTTATTTTCATATCAGGAAAGAAAACAAGGAAATTTATTCAAAATTTAATAACTAAGCGATGAATTTCAATTATAAATTTACAAAAATTTCATATTTGTTTTTGATATTATTTCAGATATAAATTCGATTATGAAGCCATAAGGTTAATCTTCTAAACTTGTTAAAATATCGAAAGACATTTGTTTAAATTTTTTTGAATCTATAAATGATTTCAAGATATTTATTAAAATTTAAGTTATTTTACATATTTCTTGGAAGAAAAGTTGAATCAATCACACATAAAAACTAAGATTTGTACATCGAATTTTACTGATAGAACATTGAATAAATTTCATTTTTATGCACATATCTCTTCGAATTGATTGCATAATAATATATAAATATCTTTTCTTCGTAATCATATAACATCTGCATAATGAAAACATTTCAGTGATAAGCTTCATTTTTATATTGTTTACAGTTATTTATATTAAATCATTTTAATATATTTGAATGGGGATGTTTTTTCATTTTAAACTTTAACTTATTAATTGAATATTTCAATTAATAATTTATATTTAAATTCTAAAAACAAAATTGGAAATTTATATGAATTTTAATCTAGAAATACAAATAGTGACTCAGTTATTGTTAGAGAGGTGGGTGTTTGTGATATTTATTGTTCGTAAATCTATGAAAATTTAATTATAAAAACTCAATATTTTTATATATATAAAAACTTATTAAAATTTAAATTTATGAAAATATTACTTAGCTTTCTATCTCTTCGTTGTTTCTATTTATTGTACAGTACAGTACATGTAACTTCATCATATGCAGTATGTTCTTTTATACTTTCTCATTGTGTCCATAATAATATTTGTATAGATTTAATAGTTAATATTTTTCTATTGTATTTATTTATTTTAAATTACATTCAATCACAATAAGTTATTCCATTAATTTAAATTTAAATTGTTTATTTATGCACTTATTTATTAGCTGAGTTTTAGTGAAAGCTCTTATATTAATAACAATTAAATCAAAATCAATTATTTACATAAACAATTTAGAAACGGAATTTTTAGTAATTAAAGATAAACATAAGTCTTATTCTATGATTAAACATAGAAAATTATATACATGCAGATAATTTCATAATAAATAAAACAGGAAGATAAAGTGTAGGTTTATATGAAATAAATTTTATTAAATATTATAATTACGAACTATTTAAACAATATTTTAAGCAAATTAAATGTTAAATTTTAAGTGTAATTAAAATCTGGAATATAGTAAGAATTATTTTATGCCTAATTTAGAGGTTGATAATGATATGTTGAAAGATATATAAAATTAAAGATACAACTATTAAATATTTAATATTGAATCAGATGTAATATAAAGCAAAATGTGAATTGATACCTATCATTTGTCATTAGAAAATATTATCACTTAAATAATTTATGGAAAACAATAAAATCATGCATTGAAAGTTGTAGAATAATAAATTCAGACAGCGAGAATACAATAAAATTTAATTTATTTCGTAATTAAGAAAAGATGATTTAAATTATTCAACTTTAGAAAATAAAATTTTGTAAATTTCTGAAGCATTTATTCACTAAAACTTTTAAATGAATGTATTTTATAAAATAACATAAAACTTAGAAATAAATTCTTTTAACAAAAATTCGTAAATACGTTTAATTTATTATCAAGAAATAAACATATAACAAATTATTTTTCTTTTACTTAGTTTTCATTATATTGAATTTTATAAATGTAATTCTATTTGTTAATATTACCGAGATAATACTATATAACACGTAATAATAATTATAAAAATGAATATTTTAATAAAATTTATCCTGATATGCACTTTATTTTGAAAAATTAAACGTAATATAATTTTTTCTACATTGTTTTATTCTTTCTGTCCGGACATTAAGAGGATCTTTTTACTTCGATGTAAAGGACCTCTTAGATGCACCATGAACATGAAAAAACCATGTTTATCATGCATTCGTCCAGCCTACAAAGAAAACTGTCAGGTGTTTAAGAAAGCGAGTTCAACACATGAACACGACCGGATGTAGTTAAAATATATAATTTAAATTTAAAAAGAATTCTGAAAAAATATTTTTACTCTTTACATTTAAATAATTTATTAAACATCAAGAAACTATTATTACTTTTTTAATTATATATTTTATTGCTTTTTTTTTCATTATTTAATAACATAGTTTAACTGGTAATTGTTGAATTCCACATATTTTACAGCCCAAAGGCAATAAAGTATTTGTAAATATAATATTAATAATTATAATATAATAAAATTATTATAATTATTAACATTACTACAGGCCTATAGTTTTCAAATTGTTTTTTTAAAATAAATAAACTGATAAATTATTTACTGTATCATTTAGAAATGTAATATTACAAGCAATATTTCAAAATTTAATTATATTAACCTTCAATAATTACTAATTAATAAATTAATTAATAATTATTGGAGCTACATCCCCAATGAATCAATATATACACTATTACAGAATTTAGATTTAACATTAATTTTATTAATAATTCTTATGCTGTGTAGTGTCAAAAACAATCCGAATTACTTTATTATTACATCATAGAACATAAGGAATATTATACATCTTAATCTTCAAAATATAGTACATAAAATATTACTGAAATAGACTCATAATAATAAGAATTAATTAAATTATAATCGAAACAATTATTAAAGAGTATAAAATATTAAAAATACTGTATAAAAATGATTAAATTGGACTAATACTCTAGAAAATTAATTAGTTTAATTATTTATTCTAAATAATTTTATTCATAGTAATGTATACATATACTGAGTACTGTTCACACATCACAAACAATAAATAAACGATGTATATATTTCTTTGAAAAATATATATAGGCTATATATATTTTTAAATTTTACATGAGTTGCACGTAACTTATGTAAAGGTTCAATTTTACATTTTCTCTTATAAAATGGAAGAAATAAGAATAAAAAAATAAAAGAATTTCTTTCATTTAAAATCTAAGATTCTTCATGCTTCTTCACAAAATTTCGTAATAAATATATACGTATTAATTATAAAATACTGTATAATATAAAAATATATTTTATGAAATTTCTTTTATATTTATCTTTAATATTATAGTAATATTTCAAACTGTAGTTTCAAACTTTAGGAATTATATTATGCAAATTACTCACATAAATTATAAACCACTGTGAATTAGCTTTATCAGAGTCATAATTTAAAAGTTATATTAAAGATTCATAAATTAGGATACTCAAAATTATCCAAAAATCATAAAATAATTTAGCTGTTTGCAAAATTGGATAAATTTCATATCTGTAAAATCTTTTTTAAGATTTATTATTATATAAATAGTAATATAAAATTGAAAATAATGAAATATTTTATAATCGATTTAGTATTTTTTTCGTATTACTAAGAAAATCTTTTAAAATAAGTCGACTGTATTTTTAGTTAATCACATATTCTTTAATCTCTTAATTCTTTATTTGCATTTTCGAATTTAATTCCTTTTCATTTTTCCTTTCTCCTTTATTTATTTATTTTTCTATTTTTTAAACAAATTTTTTTTATGTTCTTACTAATTTTTATGAATCTATTTTTATTTCTTTTCTTATCTTTTTTTTGGAGTACAATTTATTTTATTTTATTTTTTTTATTATTTTATTTCTCTTTTATACTCTTTTTATTCTTAACGCCATTGTTCCCTCTCTTCTATACTTTTTTTCATTTGAAACAAATTTGTTTTTTTTTGTTTTTCCTCTATTATTTTTAAGTTTTTTTCATTAATAATCTTTTTGTTTTCATTCTTTAATTTTTTTAATTAATTTTTTTTTGTAAAATATAACAATAAATATAGATTCTAATTCGCAACTATTATTTAATTACTGTCGAATACATAAATGAAATTGTTAAAAAAATATTTTAAAATATACTCATTCACAAAGGAAAAAATTTTAAGACATATCTTGTATTTTTAAATTATTTTTGTATTTAAATAAATTGAAATTTTTTAAAATTTTAATGAAATTAAGAATAAAAAAATTTTAAAAAACGTAGCTGGTTTTTCATAGGAGCAGAAAGAAAATGTAAGCAATTCTTTGTATCAACGTTTAATAAACATCGAAATCCTGGACAAACTTGGAATTTTACAAGTTAGAAAGACAAATAAAGGAAGGAGAAGGCAATTTGTTTCTTGACATCTGCATGCATAATCAGCCAAAGTCAAGTTATAAATTCGGGTCAGGATAACTAGCTGCGGGATGCTTCAGAAATCAATGACAGAAAAGCAAAACGGTTAATGATTTATTTAAGGTATATACATATTGAATTATCCCTGTAGATATTATTTCATTCGTTAATATTTCTGATATTTCCATAATTTATGTTTTTCAAACGAGACGTTTTAATTTAAACTGTAAAATTTTGAATTTTTTTATTATTATTTTTTTCTTACTTATTAGCTTCAATATTTTTAGTGTATTATTTAATTAATTTTATGTTAAATTCATGCAATATTAAATAAAATTTATTTATTATTTTCTTTAAATTAATATTATTTTTGCATCTTTTCTCGTTAGATATTCTTTTGTAGACAGAAGTGACTCATTAATTAATTTATGTTTAAGTATCAAATTAAAATAACTATAGAATATATATCGAATTTAATACAAAATATAAAAATTTTTATTAAAAATTAAAATATGTAAATAATTGAGGCAATAATCTTATAATAATAAACTATCAGAAATATTTTGTTGTAGTTTTTAATTTTAAAAGAATTAACAAAAAGGTACTTTATAATAACCTTTCTTACTTTCTATATAGGATATAACACTATGTTTGTATAACACTTTAATATGTAGTATATTAAAGAATTTTCATGATTTAATATCAAATAAAGTTAAACTTATATTTCTTAATTTCATCAATAATATAATAAGTGAGAAAATTAAATATATATTTTATTATAAAAATTGAAGAGGAATACTCCATCTTATATTTAGTGATGTATGTATCTAAAAATCAAAAAATATATGTATGTATGTATGTTAGTTAAAGGGTTAAATGTTCTATACCTTTCAACGTATATTTACATAAAATTTGGCATGAATATTCTTCGACATCTTAGAAAACATATTGTGGCGGTCTCCAACCGCCCCTAAATTCTATCTCCTCTTAATTAAGCCCAAGCATTTTTCTGGGTTTTGCAGTCAAGTCAATAAATGTACTCATACAGTACATTTTAGTTACTAAAACCATTGTTTTTATCACCCTCTTTTAATCCAACCTCACTAATTTCTCACCCGCTCAAAAGCCTGAGCAACGCCGAGGACACGCAGCTAATTATATTTATAATTAAAAAACTTACAGGAATATAAAAGCCCAGTATAAAATAATGGAATGATGCAAATTAATTACAAACTTAAAATTAATTGTGGAATATTAGACCCATTATAATTATTAAAAACCTGAAAAATTAAATGGATTAATTCGAATTTAATATAATGCTTTGTATACAACAAAGAGAATAAATTAGCCATCTCAATGGATTCATCGAGATGCACCTGGACGAGACAGCTAATTTCTTAACTTCTTTTTGTTAGCACTCGTAAATCAAATCTTTGTAAAGATTCCCCCAATAAAGAAACAAAACTATTGCATTTTCATGATAAATTTTAAAAATTTGAGCTTTGATATGATAGAACTCGAGCATTTTCTTAATTTATTTTAAGGCTATATAAATATAATAATTCATAATTTATATTAGCAGAAAATCACGTATTTTTTTATAAATTAAAATAAGTCAAATTCTTTTAAAAGTAAAAAATTTATCTGACAGTATAAAAGATAAATATATAAACAGAGTAAAGTTTATTTTCACGGTTGAATGACTTTGATAATGTGGGAACAAACAGATCGGTGAAATAACTGCAGAAAGGATTTTTCAGTAGTGAAATATCCAATTTCTCATTCCTCACTGTCTGAATAGATTTGTTTCTTGAAAAAGAAGACGACTATATCAGTAGGTAAGCCTCTGAAAATGAAAACAAATCAATAAAGTAAATCTGTTTTACTTCAATGTCAACACTTATTGATTTCTTATTTTGCACTATACTCGTTTTGTCAGAAATAAAAGCTAAATTTTTATCTGATAGAAAAACATTTCTATCTCTTCACTTATATAAAAATAGCTTTTACTTAACAGAATTTCCTATTTCACTATACATAATTTTCTCTGGAAGAATATACGGTCCAACCTCCAATAACGGCCACCAGCCAACAGCGGCCATTTTTTTATATTTCTGTCAGTGGCCGTTATTCACAGGTTTGACTGTGTAGGCCTATATAAATATTCTATTTTATTATTTTAATTAATAAACATTTAATACGAGTATAATCGATAATATATTTATTTAGTAAATTTGCTTTTAATAGTGATAATAATAATAATTATTATTATTATTATTTTCATGGTAAAAGATGAATTATCTGAGGATTATTAATATATTAGATAATAGAGTAATAAAAGGTGTGAAAGAAACCTTTGTATTTTTAATCAGTGCCATAAATTTTATAAAATAGTATGCAATATTTAGCTAATGACTAAGTTAAACATTAGATCCAATTAAATGATAGTAATTTAACGTTGATTTTCTCTCGACATTGCATGGACTTTAGAAGGATAATACATAATTTGAATGAATAGGATATAATTTGTTTAATTAGAGTATAATGAATGAGTTTTATAAAAGTCATTATAAACACAATTAAATCGATAATGAATGAAATAGCAATTACAAAAAAATCTAGCAAGAAGTTACATGAAATAAAACGTATCTCGACATTTTAGTTTGATGGCTTGACAAATATTGTTTTAAAATAGAAAAAAAAAAAAGCCGGATTACAGCTTAAAATACAGAATGTTCTAAATAATTTTTTAATGTGTAAATATACGAATAAAATTAAATAAATAAATATATTACTTTCCCGGCTGTTATATATAACAGGGAAAGTATAGTGATCGGTCAAAAACCAATTCCCAAGATATTTTAAAGAAATACAAGTTGAAATAAATTGAATTGGCAATGAAATAAATTTAGTAGACAGACTGATATAAAGAAAACAATTAAAAGTTAAATAAATCTGTATATTAAGGAGACAAAACGCAGATAAAATTTTAAAACATTATTCAAAATCAAACGTTATTTATAAGACTAAAACAAGAATTATTTACAGGNCATTTTAGTTTGATGGCTTGACAAATATTGTTTTAAAATAGAAAAAAAAAAGCCGGATTACAGCTTAAAATACAGAATGTTCTAAATAATTTTTTAATGTGTAAATATACGAATAAAATTAAATAAATAAATATATTACTTTCCCGGCTGTTATATATAACAGAGGGAAAGTATAGTGATCGGTCAAAAAATGATTCCCAAGATATTTTAAAGAAATACAAGTTGAAATAAATTAAATTGGCAATGAAATAAATTTAGTAGACAGACTGATATAAAGAAAATAATTAAAAGTTAAATAAATCTGTATATTAAGGAGACAAAACGCAGATAAAATTTTAAAACATTATTCAAAATCAAACGTTATTTATAAGACTAAAACAAGAATTATTTACAGGAATAAAAATTTAAGTTATTCTTTTAATAAATAATACGATGAATAAACAGTGCCTCCCCCCTTCACAATTAAAATCAGTAAACATTACAAATCTGTGTAATAATATGGCAAATAAATAACATTTATTCTCGTTTATTTGTTGTCTTGTTGAAAATAAACATTTGTAAAATACTTCATCTTGTTACAACATTATTCATATGATAAAGTTGTTCATGAACTTTGGATGGAACATAAATTACTCACAGCCATCCATTTCAATACGATTTTAAATATCATATTTTTTACTTCAAAAAAGAAAAACGTTTATTTGCAATATTTATAATGAGTAATATTCACATAAACAAACTAAAGAATCTAACCCGAAATAAATAAAAGAGTAATTTAGAGTTTAATCAGACGAACTTAATTCTATTTGTTGTTTAGACATTGTACAGTACAGATAATACCTAGTGGGTTAAAGGCTAATCAGAAAGAATAAAAATCGTTGAGCAACTCGAAATTACTAAAATTGTTATAGTAAATAATTAAGGTCAAAACTTAATATATAGAGCGAGATTTAAACTTAGCACAAACTGTAAATTGCTCCATAAAGTGAGATTATCATGGATTAAATTAGAAACGAGATTGTGTTCCAATAGGGCAAGTATGGTAATAATTAGGCTATTAAAATCTCATTATAATCATATTTGCATATAACATTTAATTTTCTGACTAAATACACACCAATATTGCTGTACCAATTGAGTTACGTGAAGAAATTTGTCCGATGACAGAATGACAACATGGCGTACAATTTTTAGATGCCATTTGTTCTGTTCTTATTTCATTTCATTCAAAAAGCATAGCTATAATTAATCTAAAGCTTGAACTAGAACAATTTATTGTCCAGCAGTTGTATCGTTTCTGTAGAACCTATTCTTCATATCACATTCTCAATCGAACAGAAAATGATATACTATACTGTTTATATTATTCTGGTAATATTTTAATATCATTTATGGTCGCTATTATCTGTAAAAGAATACAATTTCCTTAAATCTTAGTTTATATTTCATAAATCTTTATGCATACTTTTGAAATAATATTAAGTTCCTTCAATGTTTTGATACACCTATTTGGGAAACAATGTCATTCGATACTTAAGTTTATAGCAATTATTTTGTTCTACAGTTCTCTAACTTTCCAGGTCATATAAAATTTTAATTTCAACAGGGTAAATGTATTAGCTAATACAATAGGGAGTGTTCATTTTACTGTATGACTTGGTTGCTGTTACTGTTGGGATGAGCGAACGAAGCTCATTTTTTAACACTCAACTGTCATTGGATTTAAATAAACTCCTCCGAAACCACTTGACGGATCTCGACTAAATATTGTATGGACATCAAGTCCAGGTCGGTGAATGTCATAAGCTATTTGAAATCCTGAAAAGATAGCGTCCTAGAATATCATGGGAAAACTCTGCCATAGAGTTAAGGTGGAATTTTGAGTGCTCAGTATAACTTGCATGCGTTGAAAACAACGAATGCGATTCTAGTAATCATTCTGCAAGACTGAAATTCGATATGTATTTATTATAAATTATGGTACAAAGTACAAATAATTATTTTTTCAACTTTTAAATTATCAAGTAGATCACGTAGAATGCTGTTATTACCAATTAATATTTAGAGGATCATATAACTAATAAAAATCTATTTGTAAGAAAATCAAATTCTGTGTTAAGATATCTTNATTAATAAACCATTGAAATTTAATAAATTAAGAACATATCCTATTACTTTAAAATATCTTTAAATGAAGTTTAATAAATTTAATAAGATAAAATTCGTTTGAAAGTAATGATTCACTTTTTGTTTCTTATTATTGAGGTAAACACTTTCAAATACTTGTTTTGACGTCAACGTCTTGGTTTAGAGATGACATAAAAGTGTTTTTCTATTAATAAACCATTGAAATTTAATAAATTAAGAGCAAATTCTGAAATATAAACTAAATATAGCTTATTGATTTATTTAAAAATTACGAGTTTTGAAAGATATATATCGGATGATCGTAAAGCATTTCTATTCAACACTGTCTAAACAGACATTTAGTAAGCCAAATGCAAGCAAGAAACATTAAATTTGTGTAAGATATTCATTCTACACAGAATTTAGAGGATACGGATAATGCTTAATGCGTTTCCCATTCTGAAAGTGTAAAATCTGAAGGAGATGAACAGTGTGTTCAACGACTAATATCGTACTGCATGTGTTCAATGCCGATCATACTTCATGTGGCTGCGAGAAGCTCATTCATAATGAGCTTCTCACAGCCACATGCAGTATGATCAGCATTGAACACATGCTGTAAGATATTGTGTTTCAAGGCTGCCGAATTTTCAATATGTTCTAGATGAACCACACTTTAAGTGTCTCTACAGACGAAAATCATACGGATGAAGATCACGCGGCTTGCAGTCCAAAAAAGTGCCATAACAGTGAGTTTTGATACTATTTTTTTTCAATAAATAATTAACAATAAATTCAATTCATAATGTAACAAGTTATTTTCACTTCTCTGCATTTTATCTCAAGAAAGAATTCGAATAAGTCGATTGAATTAGATATAAAGCTTTGATGTCCTACAAGACAGGAAGAGATTCACCAAAAATGAAATTAAGAGAAAATGTATATCTTTTAATAGTAATTATATTTGTCATTCAGTGAAAGTGTTATAAAGTAAACTGATGAATGTGACTAATTGAGTAAAAAGAGTTTAAGTTGAAATGTCATTCATGAGAATTTAATCTTGTAATATAATGGTCAAACCTTAATTACATCATAAATTGTTCTGCTTTAAAGTTTAATGTTCTTTCTTACGACTTTCTGACTTTAAGTTGCGATTTGTAAAACTATAGTTCAGGTACAAGAACAATAAAAAAACCAAGGATTTTACTAGAAAGATTTAGAACGGTACTTTTATTTTCAAGTGGAAAAGTCGATAATAGACTTTAACATTTGTTATTTTTATAATGTATTAGTATTAAATGTTTAACGAATGTCAGACATTGATTTTAACTTTATTCTATATATAGAATTGCAATGTAATTTAATATTTTATTTAAAATATTGGATAAAATTTAGTTCGAGACGAAAGTATTATTTTTTAAACAGAATCGTCTAGCTCTAAATTGATAAAGCTTTATATAAATCTTTAATCTGTAAATAGCTTGTCGTTAAAAATAAAAGCTTTAAAAACAGAATACAGAAATTGTTACTTAATTAAAATTAAGTAAAAAATCCCACTAGTGGTCAAGCAGATAAAACCACTGAACACCAGTAATTAATCACGGGTTCGCACCTGACCCACAGGATGTCCACGTAGAGTTTACGCATTTGTTTTACGTGTCTATTACTTAAGAAGGAGCTAGTTTTCAATAGAAAATCCTTCCTGAGGCACCTCTTTGTCAGACCTTCAATAAAATCAATCCCTGTTTTGCACTACAAGTTTTTAAAGTAATCTAGCTAATGAAATATTCACTATTTTATATGTGGTAAACATTGGTAATTTCGTAATACTTTTTAAATTCATTTTTATCAAATAAATAATGTAAGATGAAATTTGAAAATGTTGTTCGTTTGAGTAAACTGTCATTTTATAACTGTTAGAAAAATGATCTCTGTTGTAAGAAGAAAAAAATTGGAAATTTGTTGAAGTGTTTTAGGAGTTTTATTTTAAATTTACAAACAAAATATTGATGGTAAATGAATTATTCTTTGATATTTCAATAAACTAAGAACTGAAGATGTACGTAAACACATCTTTATTATTGTTTTATTGTATTGTGCATTTAAATTTTGCTATTTGGACATCATTCTTAGCTTTCGCTGTGAAATTCTAGACATATCAAACACAAGGACTGTTTAATAATTAATTATCGTCGGTTAGAGAAGTAAAATAATAATATGTATAAATGTACAAATAAACGACAGTGAGCATTTGTAAGTCTACAAATTTTTCAAATTGCAGTCAAATATATAGGCTGAAGGAACCTCTCACGACATTAGCAATGTATTATTATGAAATAACCACTTGTACGCAACATAAAAAATATACTCCTAGAAAAGTAAGATATAAATATATTCATAATGACAGAAAACTGTTATCTTGAGAGTATGGTCTCTTTAATAGTATAGTTAACATGTCCATTTACGAAATATATATCCGATTATTAAAAAAAAAAAATATTATTTTTCCATGGAAGGTCCCCGGGAAGCATTTCTCGTTGACGGATCAAGGATTCCAAGATTTTCTAATATTATTATATTGCCTTATCCCATTTATTCATCCACTCATCTATCAATACAATGAGAAATTACTTGTAAATTTATTAAAATAAATTCTCTTATAATTTGTTATAAAATTTATTAATTTTTCTTATTTTTAACTTTTATCCATTATTATTAATATTATAGTTATATAATTTTAAATCAATGAGAAATCAAAATACAAATTATTTATTTTGTTTCATAGATAAATAAATAAGATATTGTATAAATTGTAATTTGAAAAACAAAAGACTATTCAAGTTTGTCTACAAAAAAGTTGATATTATATATCGATGTTAAATCTGAGTTTTAATTTATTGGGCCCAAACAATATTTGAGCCCACCACTGTCCAATAAAACCACAGAATACTAGTTGACCCATTGACGAGGTACGAACCCACGACCAACTACCAGTGTTCCAGATTTTCTTTATGTTTGTAACACTTAAATAGGAGCCAGTTTCCCATAAAAGTCCCCTCGGCAGATCGTCCGCGAATTACGTTGCCATATACACAAAAAATCAACCCAACCAATATTTTAAAAAATTACTCAAATACGTATAAAAATTGCCTTACATTTTACTTATTTAATGATAAACATTTTAACTCGATAGTTACAAACTATGTTTTAGAAATTTGTTGTATAAACAATCAAATTCATTAAATTTTGTAGCGAATATCTGAATAGGGAGGAATTTTTCTTTTAAGAAGAACATTGCTTGTTTAAATTCTGTTAGGCCTGCTTTTTTTTTGTAAAATGTATTTTAGTTTTAATGGAAAAATAATTAAATTAAATCAGCAGACTCGACAAATAATTATCATTGCATTTATTTTTTTTCTTTATCATTTTTTACGTTTAATATTTTACTCGATGAAGGTATGAATTAAAAATATAATTCATTACAAGATTTAAAAGGATGTTCGTCTTTACTAAATGAATTAATGATGTAGTTTTTTAGAAGATTTTAGACGAATGATATAAAATTCACAACTTATTTTAATAAAAAAAAGATCATTTTTTAAGGCTATACCTTTGTTTTATATTAATGTAATGAGGTAAAGTGACAATCTTAAAATTCGCTAATGAAAAGTTGCAAATATTCGAGATTATAACGAAATAAGCAGATTTAATTAAATTATTTTATTTTATATTTTCATTAAAAAGATATATTTAAAGGTATTATATAAATATTTCAGCTTTGATATAGTATAATAATATTACATTATGGCAAAAATATACAGTACCAATAATTATACACACATTGAAGACACTACAATCGAAACTTTATTAGTGAGAAAGTAATGACGATGATAATAAATGATTACAATATCATAACAAATTGACAATTTCCTGTGGAACGCTGTAATTCAAAGCAGCCTTTTGTACTTTGTATGACTTCCTCTAGTCTGGAAACATGAGGAGATACGATCGGGCATGGAAATATACGCGTGGCTGTGTGCTATCTTGCAAAAGATTTGCCCACAGATGTTGCTACTGCCGCATCACTTCCCTCATTTTCGTAATTGGCCGAAGCTGGGATCCCATTTGGTCTCACAAAGGCTCAATGGGAAAGAAATCTGGAGACCGGGCATACCAAAGAAATATGGAAATGAGATAGAGACATTTGTGAGATAGATACCCTAGCGGTGTGCGGCTGAGCATTATCTTGCTGGTCAACAGTGGGGGCAACAGTGAAATTCTGTCTAGTAGTTCTCTACACTCTAACACAGTGATTGTTAACAGAACAGGGATTCGACACTAATAACGGTACGCTGCCAGTCCGTCATAGTCTACGCTTCTCTGTAATGGTGTCATTTGCAAACGAAGTCTGTCTGGGAGTACAAAATCTACCCGAGGAGTGTGTAGGCCCTGACATATCCACTACCCCCAAGAACTTCTCAGTCAGTTAGGTTAGAACGACTTAAATAAAAGACAGTTTGGCGAAACGACCGTCTTGCTTTCCTCATCTCGATGATGCAATCTTTGTCAAACTTCGTCAGAGGCGCTTAGTGGCTCGTAATCATTCCTATTGTCCAAACACTTTCATTCGAAGTCCACCAGTGGAAGAGTGGATAAAACCACTGAACACTAATGTGTTTGCGCCTCGTCAACGGACTGCCACATGGAGTTTTCTATTATTTTTTTCACGTTAGTAACACCTAAAAATGTGTCCGTT
Organism: Centruroides sculpturatus; assembly: GCF_000671375.1. Lineage (NCBI taxonomy): Eukaryota > Metazoa > Arthropoda > Arachnida > Scorpiones > Buthidae > Centruroides > Centruroides sculpturatus. The sequence goes on from NW_019384772.1 coordinate 187,720, forward strand.
TCCCATAAAGGACTTCCTGGGAGAGACAACCCTCGGCAGATCACCCATGTGTCGCGTTGTCAAACACGAATAAACCAAACAAAACTAACATACGACAGGTACTGTACAGGTACATTGACAATTCTGAACACAGTGAACCTTTTTATAGGATATTGGAATAGCGATTTGAAGACATTCTAGTAGCATTGCTTGGCTTGAAATCAAACTACAACTGTAATCATTTACACACCTGCCTGAGACAGCTGTAGACCAAATTTTGAAATAATCAGACAATTTTGTCCAATGCGTAACTTTTTACTCAGTGAGTTTAATACATATAATACAAGCTACTACATAAATAAATTCTATGGAAAAATTATTTTAAAAAATATTTTTTTAATATATCATGAAAAATGAATGAAAGAAATAATTGAATAATTGTATTCTCTGTAATACAGTAGAACCTCCATTATCCGGACCTCCATTATCCGGATTTTCGATTATCCGGATTGTTCAAAATAAACAAAAATTTTACGAATTTGCTGATTTGCACTTGGCGAATTACGATACTGTTTATGTACGTGATGGAGTGCATAACATTTTTTGTTTCAACAACGTCTCACCAGGCACAGTGGCCGTAAACTCTTAAATATATTTTACGTAGTAATAAAAATATAACTTGACATACGTATTTATAAATAATTTATATTCAAATTACATCATTTTTATGACCAAGGGCGGCATAAGGCATGGACGACGTGGGCCACAGCCTGTGCCTCGCGGTCCGAAGGGCCTCGCCTCGAAGGTTTATGCATTACTTAAAAGCCACGAACGCGACGAAAAAATTTTACTCGTCATGAAACAATAAATAGTTTGTCAAATTTTTATTCATAAAAATGCAGTTTCAACTGCTTTTTATTTTATAAAATCCGTCTTCTTGCGCCACCAGAGGGCCTTTTAAACAATAGGTAGTCTGTTAGCGTTGGTCAGTAGTAGTCCAAATTCAATACGAACGTTTGTTTCTTGAAAATTTGATCACGATTTAAATACAGTATTTACTTTTAATATTACCGATATGTCATCGAAAAGAAAACGTGTTGTATTATCATTAAAAGACAAATTAAAGTATTTGTTTCGATTATCCGGATTTTTCCTTATCCGGACTACCTTCATCCCCAATTAGTCCGGATAATCGAGGTTCTACTGTATTTCGATCAGATTCATAGTTATTTCGGTTATGAAAGATTTTATATTTTTGTAAAACAGGTAAAGAATACCCGGAAAACTCCACGAGGCCAACCTGTTAGTTTGGGCGAGAACCGGACACTAACTACCAGTGTTCAGCGGTTTTATAACTGAACACTGGGGACAATGGCAGATCAAGCATTTGGTGGGCTTGGGGCCCAATTAGGTTTTGAGGCTTCCTTGTTCTAAATACTAATACAGTACTTTCAAATAAATTTATACAAGGTAACATAATAAAAAATATCCAGCAACGAGTTGCATAACTTTCCCGGCGAAAACGTTAAAATTGTGTGCTGCGCCATCTGTTACGAAATTTTATTTTAAAAATTTTTTATATTATTAATTATTATAAAATGACGAAAAGCTCCATCCTTCATCACTGCCATACGATCGCCCTGGACGGATATATCCGTCCTTAATACATCACTTACTGCGAATTGCTTGATGAAGATGTGCCTAAGGTCGGCAGAATGTCTCTCTTCTTTCAAGCTGCTAACTTTCGAAGGCCCTTGACAATTGGGGACTCAAGCGCGTGTTTCTTACTCCAGCGCGATGATCCGCCACTGACTGGTGGACATATATACAGTAGCGTCAATATCCACCTATATTCATTTCTATTCGTCTATGAAATTAATTACCACCTGATTTCTTTATCCTTAGAACTCTTCTCCCGTTCTATACTTACATATACGTTAGTGCAAATAAATGATTAAATTATAAAATTTTTTAGATATAACCTATTTTAATTATTGAAGTTCTCACAAGAAAAATAATACATAAAATTATTCTGATAAATTTTTATATAAACATATACAGTAAAATTATTATTTTCAAATATATTTAAATTTAAATTCCTCTTTTATATTGAAATTAAATTATTATAACAATTTCTATTGATTTTTATTTTATACTTATCCATAAAACACAGACTTTTAAACATTTTTTTCTTTTCACTTCTAGTTCTAAATGATTAATATTTATTTATCCATCCAGAATATAAATTTTTCTGCTAATATTTGCATATTATTACTTATTATTAAATTCAATTTCAAAATGGAAAAGAATAACATTTTATTTCGAATTCTTATCGATAATACATTTCAAGAAAGCTACAATATATTACTGCAGTAAATAAGTAGAATTGTCAATGGATCCATTGACTTTATCTGATTAGAGTTAACTTTGTAAAATATTTAAAGGTTTATATTGTAAGGATTATTTTAGAAATCAGATTAGCTTATACTTTTTGTTGTTGGACTTTAATTACTAAGTTCGAGAAATGTCTTTGTTATTTTTCTTACTCATTAACTGGTTCGAACGTTGTCCATTATTTAGTACGATGTGACAGCGAAAATGGCATTTTGTAGGCCATTCGGATGAAAAAGTCAATAAGAGAATTCTTCTGATTCTTGCTGCTATGCTTATAAAATTACTCTATTAATTCAAACAGAAAAAAATGAAGTTTATTGCCAATACTTTTATGAAATTAATCAATTAGATGATTAGGAACATACCAGTGGCTAAATGAATAAAACTGCTGAACACTAGGTTCTGGGTTGACCAACTAGGCTCGACCAACGTGGAGTTTTTTTAGGTTTTCTTCACCTAAATAGGATCAGAGAAAGTCCTCTCGGGAGTCATTCTAACTTTTCAGAGCGCCTATATGTTGCTTTGCATTATCCCATCAATCTAATTAGATGATAGTCTCGTATATTAACTATTAATAAATTATTTATAATAAGCACTAAAATTTTAATTTTGATAAAAGGCACGTTTCATTGCTTAATATTCATTTCTATAGATGTAAATACTAATCATATAGAATGAAACCTCGGAAAAAACAATTTTTAAAAATAAATCAATAATTTTTAAGACACTTTTGATAATGTGAAATAATATTACAATGTTTTTGGATTTAAAACGATAATTTATTGCATTCAATATAATCAGAATACGTATTACAATTTAAAGTAATGCTACTTATAAATATCAACTGCAATTCATCTATGTATTACTGTATTTAGAATTTTCTATTGATTTTATTTTATGCTTATACCTAAAATAGAATCAATATGTAGATTTAAATCTCTGGTAGATTTTATCTCAACATGTTATAAATTTTAATCAAAACTTAAAAGAAATAATCGATAATTAAACTCGTTACAATAGTTGTTTATAAAATAATCTTTTAACCAAATAAACTAAAAATTTAAGAACTAATCACATTAAAATAAGCTTTTAATAATTTATTTTTTTGTATCGAATACTTTTGAGTCAGACTTTTCTTCATTAATTATTGATAATCCGGACTTAAAACGACTTTTTTGATATAAAATGAATAATTAAAAGGTAACGCAGATAGATGAACTAATCATATTAACACAGATTAATTTATTTACTGCTCTTTACTTAATCACACATATCCGTTGATTAAATAATAATAATAAAAAAATTGGTAAATCTCTTCCATGAAAATACATAAGAACAAAAGGTTTCTGCAATATGCTACAAGTTTCTTATTTATCAGAATTAGAGAGTAGAGATAACAAAAGTAAGTGAGTAACGACATTTTGGATTTAAGGAAGATCCTTTTCGCTACAGATAATCTATCAATAGATTGGTGAATGCAATTAACAGCCCGAGTTACTTTAAGAGATAAACATAAAAAAGTTTGGAGAAGGTAAATGACCATTAAAGGCGCTTAGCGATTAGAGAGAAATCTTTTAAAGTAAAGCAATCTATTGGATGAAGAGGGAAATTTTAAATTTATCAAAAACCTGTTTACTAAATTTAATTTTTCAAATTTATTATTAAAATGTCTTCAGATAAGTTTCTAAATATAGAAATTTAAATTAGGTAAGAAAAAATTTAATGTATTTAAAATTAAACTTATAAATTATACGTAACTTAAAAAAATAATAATTTATTAAATTTTATGAGATTAATTCTATTCTGTTTGGTTAAAATAATTAAATTAATTTATTAAAATTTTTTTTTAATTTTTATAAAGCTATTTATTAATTTATTACCCATTTTACCTGGCTAATGCATTCGATAATATCTGTTGAGGCGTTACTTATTTAAAAGAAGTTCAGATATGTATCTGGTACGAAACAAGCACCAATTCAATTCAAAGACAAAAGAAGCAGAGAAATAAAAGAGAAACTTCCGCTTCTTTAATTAATTAGGAGGCGAAAAGTAAAGTCTAGAGATGAATATTCCTGGATATTATAATCAAGAAGCAATTATAAAAGTTCAAAGAAGCTTCTAGACTTCAATAGAAAGTTTTATAATTGAACACTTCATCAAAATAACGTTCTGGAGTTGGTTTGGCATTTGTTTCATACCTACTTAACCAAATGGGAATTTATCGCTCAATGGAACTCAATAGACTTTTCGTCTGTACTAATGGATTCGTATCCAATTCATTGAAGAAATACTAAATGGATAATGGATAACGTAAGATGAGCCTCAAACTAGCATCAAACTTATCAGAAAATGGATACTGATAAGTGTAAATGTTCGATATAGAATAGTTTAACATAATGTAGTTTCATTTTCGTTTTTTCTTTAAGAAAAGAAAATCATCCAAGCGAAAATAGAATATTGATTAATTTCGAAAAGGACGTCGCCTTTACTTTATTTTTCCAAAGTTTAACTAAACTTTGCTTTTTTTATCTTTGAAAAAATGCTGATTAAAGCTGAAAGATTGATGGATTTTATGTTAAAGATTAAAGAAATTTTATTCTCTTTTACTTCTTATTTATTTTTTCTTTTTCTTTTATAAAGAATATTAATGTAATAGTAAACTTATTTTAGATATTTGTAAAATGTCATATATTTTTATTAATAAAGCACTTTTAATAGGTTTTTTTGTATTTTTTTGAATATTTTCATTATTTTATCTTATATATATTAAGATTTTATTAGATTTCTCAACTTTAATGAGGCTATATTCTCAAGATACATTAAGGATAGAGTAATTATAATTTAAGATTAATTTTCATGAGCTAAATTGGCTTAAAATAAAATTATTTAATTGAAAATAATAATGACATTTATATTGAAACTTTAAAAATACTTGAAAAAACTAATTTAGTGTCACCAAAATAATTATTGTTTCTAAAAGAAATTAGATTATATAAGTGATAAAGTAAATAAATTCTTAATCTTTGTACATATAAATAATATTTATTTAAAATATTAATTTACTTCTAATTATCAAAAGAAGTTTATTGTAATTTGTAAAGAAGAACGAAAGACTATATTAAACAGAAGCATTTTTTTCCACATTAAATATATAACTGCTATTCATATATACTGAGGCTGGACAACTTAAAGTGAAGTGTGATCTACTTTCATGTGTCAAAAATACCGATGATCCATCACCATATTTTCATTTCGACGTAAAAGTTTGTTAGGATTTATAAAGTAAAAGTATGCTGGAAAAAAGTTATATATATATTTATGATATCGTGATGATGCTTCAGATTATTTTATTTTTTGTAAAGATGTTATAAATTACACTTACTATAAAACAAAAATGGTGTACTCGTTTTGCATAAAACCAAAAATGTTAATTAATTAAGGGCACAACAAAGCTATTTCTAAAATTATAAGAAAACCTAGCTAATTTCATCTGTACAAAGAGTACATTCGTATTCCTTGCACAGTATCAACACGCGCTTTTTCATTGTGATGCAATCAAATACAAAAGATGCCACGCGTTATCCCATAGAACACAGACTTACAAATTCATGTAGACAGTTTTAAAAATTTTTCGTGGAAAATATAGAATTAATATACCCATAAAAATTACAATTTTTTTTTGCACTTTAACAGACTAATTGTGATTGTATAAAAAGGATGCCGCTATCGATTTTTGGCCGTGCCTGATATATACTAATGAATAATGAATAAAAATTTTGTTTTTATTTAAAAAAAAATAATTTGAAAAGTCTTATTATATACATTTTAATATTTATTACTTAAATATAGTTTTCTTTAAATTATTATTATAGTTTAAAAATAAATTTACTAGTATCTTATGATAAGTTTATTTTCTTTTTTATTATTCTAACTAGATAAATTTTTACTTTATTATTAATATATATATATATATCTTTGATATAGTA
>NW_019384772.1:195708-292621 GCF_000671375.1 Centruroides sculpturatus
ATTAAACCAAAAAATAAATAAATATATTTTAAGTTTTATAGTAATATTTATAAATAAAATTATAAATTTCATTACTTTATTTCCATGTAAATCAATTTAGTTTAGAATAACCTATCATTTAGTTTAATATTAAAATTAAAAGGATATCGGCTAATATATCAATAGATCTACAGCCAAGAATTCATTAAGTATAATGAATATTGATATGTTCAAGGAAGAGAAAAGAGTAGGTAAAATTGATTTTAAATTAGAAATACGTCCTTAAAACTATCTTCTTCTTTGTATATGTCTAGCAGAGAATATATTTGAAAAATAGAAAAATAATTTTTATCCATTGAAAATGGTTAATCAATACAAAATTTAAAAATTATTTTCTAAAGCATAAACACAAAAGAATCTCATATTTATATATATATATATCTTATGCATTAGCACATCATAAAATCTGCAGTGATTGCAAAATATATTATTAATTTTTTCTGCAAAAGATTCAGAATATAATAATTTGAAATGACTTTTCACTCTATAGTTACATTAATATGAAAAATAATTATTAATTTCAATTTCCATATCCATAGATGAACTAGGCTATATGAAAAATATGGCACTTGATATAACCTATTGATTTAATAATACATTGGTATAACTTATTGGGAAAGATATGATCATTAATCATTATCTGTATCAGTGTCCAAAGAATACGCATTTTGGGTCAATGCTGTGATAAGCCGGAGGACTGGATTAGAAAAATAAATTGTCTCGTGACCCCAGATTCGAGGACCTTATCCAAAAATAGCTCAGTATAAAAATTATTGTTATTCAATTAAGGTTAACAATAATGTCATTAACTTTTTTGTTATAGAAGAATTTATTAAATTATAAAATAAATATAATAATTTTTATTAGTTTTTAATTTTNTGGTTAATCAATACAAAATTTAAAAATTATTTTCTAAAGCATAAACACAAAAGAATCTCATATTTATATATATATATCATTGACTTCTATTAATATTGTATATTACGATCAATTCGTATCTTATTTTAGGAACTGATATCGTTGCTTGAAGCTGCAATATCTTATTCAGCTAATAGATTTATCTATTTTTATGTTCAAACAAAGGAAAATTATTTTCCACGTCTTATATCTCATTCGTTACAATTTATTTAGTCTACCAAATCAATTAAAAAATATATTGAAATGATAAATTTTATGATAATTAAGTATCTATAAGTTTATTATGTGAAAGAATTCAAAAAATATAAATTATGAAAGAAAGAATTCGGGTATTGATAAACCATTATCAGAGTTTATTGTTCTGGCACAATCTATATATTGCAAAACAAAGTAAAATTATTCTACATTGCAAACTTCAAAAGTGAATCATTTACGGTTTAGTTCGTAAAATAATCTCACGTATTACAATAGAGAAAACATTTTATAAAGTTTGGTATCATAAATTCTTTCATATTTCTTGAATTAGGATTGGATTAATGGGATAAGGCAATGCTAATTCACGTGGCGATTTGCTAAGGAAAGGATGCTCCAAGAATACTTTCTATGGGAAAATGACCTTATTTACATATTATACACGTGAAAACCCCGATAAACTTCATGCGACCAGTCCGTTGGTGAGGCGCGAACCCACGATCAACTGACAGTGTTCAGGGTTTTATCCATTCCTCTACTGGTGAATTAATTCGAACTAATTGGAGAGATGTGAAAACTTCCGAAATTTAGAATTTGGAAAACTTAGAGAGTAAAATTATATTTATACTCTTAATTTTAATTATAAATTTAAAATAATCGTTACTTGATAACGATTATTAACGCAGAGTAAACAATATTGCTAAAATTTATATGTCGTTACCTGTACATTAAACTAATATGTAATATTTTGGAAATGTCACGATCAATGGTTGCGATAACGTTGCAAGTGCCAGCTTTCCAATCGACAATTGTTAGACGAGGGAGATATAACTTACATAATGTCGCCTTTCATACATCTCAAGGGAAGAAAACCAGAATCGTATATATATATAAATATATACACCTTGAGATCGCTTAATTTTTATTTAATAGTCTCAAGAAATTCAGATATGATATTTATGGCGGTATAAAATATTATTTTTCTTTTTAGACGACTGATAATTTTCTTGTTGCAGAATTTATTTCATGCATATACAGTAGATCATCGATTCAAATCATTTCTTGGCATATCTATTCGCAGGGTCGTCGAGAGGGAAACTGGGTATTAGCTTAGGGATCCGTAGCGATTTTTAACACCTATAAATTAATGTTAGTCTTAAATTTTATTCTATGTTAGTAAAAATGTTTTTATTAGAAAAAAATCTTGCGCATTTCGTTTATTTTTAAAAAAATTACAAAAGGACCCCGCTTTTTCCGGCCCATACGAGCTCTCGATGGCCTCATTTATTGTGTTTTAAGTAGGACTGTCATATGAAAAGAGCCTACATGGTTATTGATACAAACAGATTTCACATAGATCATAAAGCAAAACAGGAATTTGAAAAACGTACGAAAAGTAAGAAAAAAAAAAAAACAGGAACCGACACATCAGGGACAGACCGCTCATGAAAAATTCCTGGGTTGTACGCCGGGATTCGATTCAGGGTCTGCCAAAATGACGCCTTAACTACCTCGCCCAGACGGCCGGTGGGCATTACGTGCTATAGGCCTATGACTCGTCTTGACTTACATATTACAGATAAGCTTAACCGAAAAAATCTGGACGTTTTCCTCGAAGGATCCAATATAAACCAGAAACGAAAAAAAATACCTTTAGATAATTATCATTAAAAATATAAAATTCAGTGTAAATTTTAACCTAGATCCTTATATATCTATTTTTACTTTCAAATTTTTCAAGTGCAATAAATAGACCTATACATTTTATCAATATATTTTACCTAGATTATAGTCTAAAACTCGAAGAAAGCGGTTAAACTGGAGCTGCTTCATTCAAATTGTACAGTAACACGAGACGATCCAAAAGTCTTCAAAAACAACGAAATGAAAAGGAAGAAAAAAAATCTATATACAAATTTTACATAAAAAAATAGCCAAAATGAGAATGTCCTGTCAAATATATAAAAGTTAATTTAACTACTTTTAAACGAACTAATTGATTTTTCTACTACACGTGTATCAAAATTTAGGCCTATATTTAGCATTTCAACGTAGTTTCATAAATCTAAACTTTATCATCTAAAGTTAATTAATTAATGTATTTAATTTAAAATAAATTATATTCTTGTCGTCTTCTTTTATCATTATGGTAACAAAATTAAACATAATATTATTGTACTCACTTTTCAGTTAATTATTAAACATAAAACATATACAGTACTCGTATATATATACATACTATACTAAAAAAATCGCTATTTATGATTGAATAACATGAGTATTTTATACAAAAATAGCACGATTTTCTAATTTAAATCATTTTTCACGCCATACTGAATGTTTGCATAGATCAAGTACCTATTTATTACAAGTGAGAGAGTTCAGAACCAGACAGATATATTATACCAGTATAATTTATTTATATTGTATATTATAAATACTAAGTATGTAAATATCAAATATAATATATCTGTGTTATTTTTAGATTTTTTAATTTTAACGTCATATTTTATAAGATTTTACATATTTTTCAGAAATGTGAAAACTGTGTCCACATTTTGAAGAAAATATTTGTTACCATAATAATAATGATAAAAAAGGAAGAAAACAGCAACTGTATAATATTTTTTCTGCATAAAGAGCACGTTCGTACTTTAGTAAAAATAATTTGTTTTCTCGATAAAAATTGCTTATGAAATAAATATAAAATTTTATAACTAAATAATATTAATGCTGATTTTCGGTAATGGATTCTCAATTATCCACATTAATTGAAATTATTGTCAAAAATTTATGGTCAACCGGATTGGTTGGTCGACATGAAATATTCTGTAGTCGTATTCGAAGATATTCGTTTTCGAATTCGATCTAAAACCTTCGTAAAAGTGTAAATCGGATTCAAATGCGATTTTTTGAGGATTAGCCAATCAAAAGCAATACTCAGATCGAGTGTTGGTTGGCTGATCCTATTGAAAATCAGACTTACCATATTGGGCAAGTGGAGCTTGGTGTAAAGCTTATGTGATTTAGTGCTTGGCAGAAATAGAATAAAATAAATGAATAAATAAATGAAAACTATTCTAATTTAGTTTTAACATTGATATAATTTGTTACCAAAATAAACGAAAAGAAAATAATAAATTTTTCACATTTAAAGTTTTCTTCTTGTTTTCTTTTTCACTCTGCCACTATCAATTGTTTATAGGTTAATACTGAAAATAAAAGCGTAAATATTTCAAGTTTGACAAGAAAAACAATTTAAATTAATTAATAAACTACAATATCAAAATCAAATAATTTAATTTAAAAGGACTGCTTTTATAATTTTCAATATTTATATATAGCTTTCCTGATTACGATAACACTAGACAAAAATATTTGGAAAGTTGGATGGAACCAAAAATCTATAATAATCTTATTTAGTTGAAAGGCTCAAATATATATTCAATGAATCTACAAACATTTAGTTTTATTTTTGTTAGAAATAACATGTTTAATAAATTAATTTTTTTATTTAAAAGGGTCTAGTCTACCGTCTTGGTGGATCCAAATTCGAGTTCAGTCTGAATCTATATAAGTTAATTTATTATGGCAGTATGTTGTTACACCGTTCTTCACCCTTATCCAAGATGATCCCTTTGAAATTCAGATCGACACATAGACTAATGGGCGTATTGTGGTAGACAATATTACCTATAATGTACTAGTTAATCAATCAATCAATTCAATTCAATTTCTGACAAAAACAGAGTGGTTCCTTGCAAAAGATATTTGGTAAACTTCTAGACGTACTGTACTGTACCTTATAATTTATAGAGTTTTCGGATAAATTCAAGACTTAACCGCATCTCTTGATATCTCTCAGGTAATATTTATATTTACGAGTTATACGACTAGCTTTAATGTATATTTTATGTACTGGAAAATGACTGACGTTATGAAATGATACTTTATTTATGATGATAATCATGACAGCCAATACAATTTAGGCTATATCAATTAATCTATTATTCATCCTTCTAAATTCGTGTATTTTTTCATTTCTAGGAATAAAAAATTTGAAGTAATGCTAAAAGAAATTCTAATTTTTAATGCATCAATTTTTATTTTTCATGAATTCAAAATTGTCATAAATACAACCATTTATTGTTATGAAATATAATGGTTTTATATTGTAAAAGCTTGATTTTTATAATTTAAGAGAAGAATATAAATTTATATTTTGCCATTATAAATTATAATTCGGATTGATGAAAATCAATTTTATTTTTTAATGAAAATAGCGTTAGAATGAATTATAATTACTTTTTGATAGAAGAATTTAGTAAAAAGCTATTCCTCTTATAAGCAGAATGTTTGAAAATTAGTTTCTGATGTTAATATAATTAATAAAGAAAACTTTTTTTTCCATTTTTTATTCTTTTTGTCCTGTTGGCCAGTAGCGCGTTATAGCTTTATGGCGACCGTCAAATTTGAATTTAGTGTTCCACGTACAGTACAGTGTTGACTTCAGACATTTTTCTACGAGAGAATTTTTGGAGACAATTTTTTCTTATAAAAGATTGGTTTGGGATCTTCTTTTGGTGGATCCTTAGGCAATTGCTCCTTTTCGCCCATAGGATAACGTGACACTACCGTGGGTAATAAGAGGGCCTTTTAATCATACTGAAGAATAAAATAGATAAAAGTACTTTTAATATAAAAAGTTTTTAATGTTGTTTGTTTCTATTATCTTATTTTATTATTCGTTCACAACGTAAACGATTTTTTTAGATTAATGTCATTACCTCTTGCATCCATTCATCTGTTTATAGGTATCAAAATATGAAATTTTTATAATATACTAACAAATATTACTCACTTCCTATGTATTAATAATTTATTATAATTAAAATGCAAGTTTTCCAATTACGTTATCTCATTTTTGAATTAATAATAAATGTAAACAATATTTTTTTATTGCAATTCCTATACGAATTTTCTATAACAAACGCAGTTTCCTATAAAATGTAAAAAGATTTGAACTTTGTTAATCTAAAGTCTGTATTTTAGTTTAATTAAAATAATTTTTTTTGTTTAGAAAGAATTTAATGACTGTTAATACCAAGATTATGCCGAATTTCTAGAATGTATTTGTTGTTTTACAAACAATTCCTTATTTTCGACTTTCTTAGTTTAATTAAGAATAATCATTTCTAGATAAATGAAGATAACTTTTCTGTAAAAAAAAATAAATAATAAAATATTAGCTTGCTTTTTATCTTAAATTTTATTTTATTTCTCTGATACAATTTGTTATTCACATTAAAGATTAACACCGCAAAATAATTAGAATTAAAGCATTTTTTTGTCATAATTGCTAATAACAATGTTTATTTTAAAAGTAGTTAATACAACTTTCCAATATAATTTTCTACTTTGTAAAACTAATTACAGTTTTTTTAAAAATATAATTTCCTTCATTATTTCATTCAATTCTTCATATTAATTATCCCTAAATATTACATTATTGAAGGGAAAGAAAGTTTTAATTTTTTTTATTAGCATTTACGCTAATAATACGCAAAAACTAGCTAATTACTTGGATTAAAATTTTTTGCAGACTTTACTTTAAGAATTCTTTTCTATTTTAAAATATTGTAAGATGACATACGTACTCATAAGATACTTTTTCATATTCCTTCAAGCATAAGAAATTCATGATGAAGCAAAAAAATGATTATTAGAATTTTGTCTTTTCAGAAGTTGTAAAGGGATTTTCACACCGAAAAACATCATTTTACAACAAACACATTTTCTTTTATGATTTTTCTTTCTATTTTTTTCTTGCGAAGAGAAAGTCGAAAATATTATTCATCAATTTTATATTAGTTTTGAAAAGTTATTGCTTCGAAATGAATTTCATATTTCTTCTATCAAATTTCGCTTCTATTCCCAACATTCAAAAGATGAATAAATTCTTTATGATCTTGGAAACTAAAATATTTTTACAATTTTGAAACTTGGCTGAATTCTCTTTTATTAATACAGGTGATTAATATTTAAGAAATATTTTAAAATATTATCAACTGTAAATTGTTATTCTCTGTTCAAGAAATTAAATTTGAAATTTAATAAAAATAATTATTACGAATTTTGACATTTAAATAATAAGTATGCAGATGAAAAGATTTTCGTAAGAACCGATAGATGCTATGATTATTATAACAATAATTGATTAAGAAAATAAAGTTAGATAAGAGTGTGTATTTTTCTTTTCCTCGTCTAATTAACTTAATTATATAGATAATGTAATAACTAATCTTTTATACATTTGCAGGATTGTCTATGTTTACTCTTATCATTTTATGAGATTTATATATAAATAATTCGTCTTATCAAAAATCTTGTAAAATAAATATATCATTAATTTTGAGAAATATAGACGAGGAAACGATATTTTTATTCTTAAAATACTTTAATATTATAATAATTTAAAAATAAAAATAAATTTAATATAATATAGTCTAGAAATTTATTTTCTATATTTTTGTTTTTATTTTTCAAAAATAAGTTAAACACATCTCAAATATTGTTGACATTGAAAATCAGACTTACCATATTGGGCAAGTGGAGCTTGGTGTAAAGCTTATGTGATTTAGTGCTTGGCAGAAATAGAATAAAATAAATGAATAAATAAATGAAAACTATTCTAATTTAGTTTTAACATTGATATAATTTGTTACCAAAATAAACGAAAAGAAAATAATAAATTTTTCACATTTAAAGTTTTCTTCTTGTTTTCTTTTTCACTCTGCCACTATCAATTGTTTATAGGTTAATACTGAAAATAAAAGCGTAAATATTTCAAGTTTGACAAGAAAAACAATTTAAATTAATTAATAAACTACAATATCAAAATCAAATAATTCAATTTAAAAGGACTGCTTTTATAATTTTCAATATTTATATATAGCTTTCCTGATTACGATAACACTAGACAAAAATATTTGGAAAGTTGGATGGAACCAAAAATCTATAATAATCTTATTTAGTTGAAAGGCTCAAATATATATTCAATGAATCTACAAACATTTAGTTTTATTTTTGTTAGAAATAACATGTTTAATAAATTAATTTTTTTATTTAAAAGGGTCTAGTCTACCGTCTTGGTGGATCCAAATTCGAGTTCAGTCTGAATCTATATAAGTTAATTTATTATGGCAGTATGTTGTTACACCGTTCTTCACCCTTATCCAAGATGATCCCTTTGAAATTCAGATCGACACATAGACTAATGGGCGTATTGTGGTAGACAATATTACCTATAATGTACTAGTTAATCAATCAATCAATTCAATTCAATTTCTGACAAAAACAGAGTGGTTCCTTGCAAANGTATATTAAATCCACATTACTTACTTACTTTTAAATCTTTTAATCTTTTAATCAAACTTTAGAAAATAAGATTCGCCATATCCAGATGCAAACATTCCTTACAAATTCTTAATAACATTAAAATTAAAAAATAAATAAATAAAAATGCTTTTAAACTTTTAATAACTTGTTAAACAATAATAATATTAAGACTAACTTTTTTAAAAATAAAAATTAACAATATTTATAAACTAAAGATATCTTGAAAGTATTACTCAGTGAGCATTTATTTATTATTTATCTATTAAATTAGTTTATTATTATTACATGTATTGCATTGTATAGATATCACTTAATTAACAATTTGCAATGAATCTGACGAGATATAGAATATAATAATAAACTTTATAGTAAGAATACAAAGTGAAAGATCAATATAACAATTTATATATAAAAGACAAACTATATTGATTATTTGTGAGTGGGGGGAATATATTACATATGTATTGAAAGGTTTATATTACTCCTTTGTCTTCTATTCTTACTATAAACTTTATTGTTATATTTTATATTACTTTAGATTTATTGTAAATTATCATTATTATAAAAGCATTTTATAAGATATTTATAGATTACATAATAATCCTATTATTACACAGTATATAAATTCTTTATAAAATAATTTTATTAAATAAAAAGCTATTTTAACAGTTATAATATTTTAATATTATAATTTTGTTTCTAAAATTACACAAGATAAAAAGGTCTGAAAACAATATAAAGCCGACAAAATTGCTTTACATATCTGATGGATTATAAATATTAGAATAAGATCGGAATTAAGATTTGTTCTTGCGTTAAAATAGAAATGATTGTAAATTCCCCATAGCAATGTATAGAATTGCATTCTGTGTACAAATATAATAATCATCCGTTTTCTTTACTCAAGGATAAATTAGAAATCTGATCCTATTTAACCTCAGGTGCTTCCGACATACGAAAGCAGCTTTACTTTAACCTATGAACTAATTCTTAAAATGAATGTTGTTTTTTTTTTCAAAGTCGAAGAATCATTAAACTATTTTAAAGGTATTTTGTAAGAGTTTACTTTTCAAGATATCTTATTGAAGGATAGAATTCCCAAGACAGTATAAATAAGCACATTTCTACTTTTTGGCTTTAAAGTTTTAAATCATATTTGAAGAAAAATAAATAATATATTTAAAATATATATATATATTTTTCTTTTCTTACCTTATAAAAATGAACAAAGAAAAGAAATTAGTTGATTTATTATTTGTCAGACGGTTCATAATTTATTATAAAAGTAAAATTTGCTGACGTCAATCAAACAGTGAAACATTATCAACAAAAGTTGTATAAGTTGTGATTGATTTGTCTGTCAGAAATTTCCAATTTTGTTAATCTTTCTCTTTTGCATGAGTTATTCAATTTAATTTTCAATAACTGTATCAATCATTAAATTCTGTCAATTGACTTCAAGATATTTTTATGAATGAGAAATGATTTCCTTTATTTTATATTGATATAAAACGTTATCGATCAAAAATTTTATGCGTAAAAAAAAAAGATTAAAGGAGAAAAAAATATGAAAGGCGTGATGACTAATTATATTTTACTGCTACTAATTTATTAATAAACATTGTTAGAAACGTTTGAATATTGGATAATAAAATTTGTTAGTAAAACTGAAGAAACGCATTATAAGAGAGAGAGAGAAAACATTAAATTAGATTAAATTTTTTAAAAAAATGTAATTTTCAATTAAATTAATATGAAAACTTAATACGTGTTTAAGTTTTGGATTTTTGAATATTTTTATTATATTTTTATTAAATTCGTTCGTCGCTTTTTTTCTTGATAAATGCGTAATTTAATAAATTAAAACCTAAGTTTATAAAGAAACTTCAACATATTCATTGTTCTTACTTAATCTATAAAAAATAAAAGAATATCGTATTATTTTTTAAAGAAAAATATTCGTGTTGCCTTCATTTTTCTAATAGAACAAAGAGAAAAAGAACAAGAAGAACGGCAGCATAAGAATATTAAGAATATTTTTATTCTTCCACAAATAATAAAAATAATCGCTCCCGAATATTATAATTACATAAAGAAAAATAATATAATATTCAGAAGCGTTTATTTTATTATTTGCAGAAGAACAAAAACATTAAAACACAGCACTACAAGAAACGAAAGCAATTATTTTTATTAATTGTAGATTTGAAGTTTATTTAATTTATTTCCATTTTTTATTATTTTTATGAAAAATTTAATTAAATTAATTTTTAATAAAAGTTTTTTTTTTGTTTGAATTTTTAATCTGAAATTAAAGATAAATAACTAAATAAATTGCTTAAAATTAGAATATTTGTTTGTATGCGTGCGTGTATTATTGCAGAAGAGAAATAACATCACAATACAATACTACAAGAACAAGAGAGATTATTTTTATTATTTCTAGGTTTGATCTTTATCCAATCCATCATTTTTTATATTTATGTATAAAAACGTATAAATGTACCATCTGTTGTATGTTTGCATAGAAGAATAAATTAATGTACTTATTTATACACACGATATACACTACAATTTATATAATAAATTAATGTATACCGTTATTATTTTCGAGCATTTAAAAGTGTAAAAGAACCTTTAAATGTTATTGTGTGTACAGTACGTGTCTACGTGTGCTGTACACACACACATATATAAAGAATAAATAAATATACAATACAAAAAGCTTTAAAATGTTTATTTGTTTTTTAAAAAAATATATAGTAGAAGTTAATATTTTGAAAATTGAGATTTTTAGATGAAGAGTTAATAGAACAGAAGAACAAAATCCGTTTCGTAAGATTCTCTTATGTAAAATAGATAGACTTAAAAAAAATAAATAAATGACTGTAAAAAATTTTCCCTTGTGTAAAGACAAAATACACTAAATTCTCTTCTCACTTTTTTACAAGTAACTGTTTCATTTTTAAATAAATAAATAAAATTCAACACATATAAAGAAATNTGATATCATTTATAACAAAAAGAAAATTCAAAAGATTTGTATGCGTGCGTGTATTATTGCAGAAGAGAAATAACATCACAATACAATACTACAAGAACAAGAGAGATTATTTTTATTATTTCTAGGTTTGATCTTTATCCAATCCATCATTTTTTATATTTATGTATAAAAACGTATAAATGTACCATCTGTTGTATGTTTGCATAGAAGAATAAATTAATGTACTTATTTATACACACGATATACACTACAATTTATATAATAAATTAATGTATACCGTTATTATTTTCGAGCATTTAAAAGTGTAAAAGAACCTTTAAATGTTATTGTGTGTACAGTACGTGTCTACGTGTGCTGTACACACACACATATATAAAGAATAAATAAATATACAATACAAAAAGCTTTAAAATGTTTATTTGTTTTTTAAAAAAANGGAGGATGCTCCAAAATGCGGGGGCTGGAGACAGACAACATGAAAAATCCCTGCGGTTTTCGGCTCAGATTCGAACCCGGATCCTCCAGAATCTAGAATGACGGCCATTGATATTTAACGCTTAAAATTTAAACATCCTACGAATTATTTAATTCCTTTATTTATTTTTTTTTTATTTTCAAAAATGGCGAATTACTACATATTACATTTATATTATTAATTTTTAATCATTTCATTAACATAATGTGAATTGTTAGAATGCTTAAGTTACAAAGTAATTCATTTATATCGTGTTTCGTCGAACAATGAACTACTTTGTCGTAGTTATTATAATTGTTATTGTTTATAAAATAGACAATGGACTAACATACAATGGCTTCGGGAATAGTAATTCCATCCTCACATAAAATTTTAATTAACTAAAATGTCTACAATTGATAGTCAATTATTTATTATAAATTTTGAATTATGTCTCGACATAACATAAAATTCTAAAATAAAAATAAAAAATATATAGAGCTATATATAAATTCAAGAATTTTTTTTATTATTTGAATTCGCATAATTTCGTATTTTTCCATTTTTTAAATTTAGTTCCATATTTTTCTATTGTGGTGTGCAATTCTTTTCTTATTTTCTTCTATCAGAAATTCTGTTTTAGTATCAAATTTTTTATAGACATTGAAGATGCCAGATTTATTCTATATATAAATCGAAAGACAGCAATTTATTTTGAAAAATAAATGAACAGTAATAATAAATTTATTATATTTGAAGAGAATCTTGTTAAGGGGCGTGATAAACTAAGTCTGATATCATTTATAACAAAAAGAAAATTCAAAAGAATATATAAATTAACATCAATTAATTAGCTATAATTTGATATATACCACGAAACTTTTATAATTTATATCTAATTTTATTATTTATAACAGTTAATGTAATTATTAGACTGCAATTTTTAGATTGTAGACCTATACATTCCCACATATGTCTGTTCGTTTGTCGGTCTGTCCTTTGTTAATCTCGAGAACGGAGTTAAATAGATGAAAATCGAACCGGATATGGAAATCTTAAAGACCCGAGATCACTACTAACTATATACGAACTTCCTGTCTGGACCGGAAATCACATGATGATTAAAAATTACAGCTGGTCATTGTGACGATGTCATAATAATATACATTCGCTTTTATAAAATTATATTTTCCGATTAATTTACTTATAAAACGTTGCTAACATTTAATCAAAATATTAATTATAAGCATTCTTTTAGTTTCTCAACGTATATAAGACTATCTTTAATAATTATAAAATTCTTATTTACTGTAATTTGGAAAAAATTTTAATATTAAAACTTAAGTGATAATCGTACGGTTCTGCCTTAGGGAATTTTTACACTTATTTTAATTACGTCTTCTGATGTTATTCATTCTTGGACTTTTGCTAGTTTGACTATGAGGATTTTTAATTTAATGAATTGTCCTGGTGTAACCAGACAATTCATCAAACGATATATTATGGTCATTATTCTGAAATTTGTGGGGGGCCAACCACAGTTTTATGCCTAATGTGTTTCTGTTGAGGTATTTTTAGAGGGTTTCTTATTTATATTTGATGATGTAGAAGGATATGATGTAATTTTTAGACATGGATGGTGAGTTAATTGTTTACTTTTTTGAGATTAAATAATAAAAATTAATATTTTTTTTATTAATTTCTTATGGAAAAAATATCAGTTATAAAAAAATTTTACGAGAATTATTTCCTTGCAACGTTACCAACTTTTTGAACCTTAGCATTTTAAAAAATGACGTCGATTAATTGCTGAATTTTCGAATGTCTAAGTCACGAAATTAAACTTGGAGTTCTTAGCATTAACGTCATCGATAGAAGCTAACTAGAAGATTAATTTTTAGATCTTTTCATCTGGTTAAGAATTATGCCCTCCTATATCAAAATTCGAACATTCTTTTATAATTAAATTCACTAAGAATTTTCATTTTTTAAATATTTTTATTCGTTACAATTCATCAATTTTCGTAAACACGATGATGATGATGAGATGATGATGATGCCAAAAAATAAGAAGTTACTTCTGCTTGTTTCTCTTACTCCATTATTAAATTACTATACAGTATTATAATTCAGAATAATGATTTGAAAGCCTTAAAAAAAACTGGATTTTCTAGGCAAATTTTATAATAATAATGATAATATCTACACCATTATTCACAACTCAAAAAAGATATTCCATTCTGGTATAATAAAAATCCTATATCTAAAATTAGACAAGATACATTACTGGAAGTAAATTACAGCATCTCTACATATTTGAGATATATAATAACAATAATGTAGATGTTATCAAATGTTTTAGAAAGTTTTTATAATGTATTTTAATGTTATTTTTAAAGAAAATGTCAAGTTTCGTAACAAATGGCTTTTATTAAATTAGAAAATTTGGAAAAGGAAAAAAAATTATTTTTTCCTTAACTCGAATTGATTTTGGATGGAAAGTGAATCTTTGAATCGAATCTTTTATGTGTTAACATAAACAAAAATTAAAGATTGTAACCTTATTATATCCTTTCAGTTTCTATTTTCTTCTTATAGACTATAATAAAGAAAGGATTCATTAAAATATCATATCAATTATACATTTATACTAGAGAATTAATTAGATTAGCTTTTATTTGATAACGTATTTGTTTTTTTTGTTCTAAATATATTTAATAATCTAGAAACAAAACGTACATGATAATTAGTCAATGATATTCTAATGAATGAACTGTAAAAAACTTGCTTCTAGACCAGATAACCATTGCTTTGATGCATTGTTTAATACTTAAAGGAAAAAAAACTGTTATATCACAGCATATATTATGTCTGTTAAAATAATATAAAAAAGATTTAGAAAAATAAAACTTTTTAAATCATTTTACTTTAAAATTTAAATATTTTTGTAAATGTTTAATTAGTTTGGCAAAATTATAAATTCAAATTACAAGGTAATTGAAATAACATTTTTCTATACATAAAAATTAAAAATTATTATAAAATAAAGAAATTATTCAACAAAACAAAAGAATTTATGATTACATTTTTGTTTTTAAACTCAACATTTTTTTAAATATAACAAAAATTTTATTTAAAAATAATATATAGGCCTATATATTTTTTTCTATAGATAAATATTTCTTATATAAACACTTTAATAATATAATTTTAGATCTATTTTAAAAGTATATTACACATTATATAGTTTATTAAAATATATATAAGAGTAAAAATGTTATGTTTAAATAAAAGATAATAATAAATTGTCAACAATTTAAGTACATTTTTAAATGTAAGTCAACAAAGAAACATTCAGAATTTTATATATATATATAAAAGAAATTAAATTTCGAAAAAACGATTAACAATGATTGAATACGATATAAACATCTACTTTATTTACCAAATTTTTATAAGAAACTTCACTATTGTTGTCGAGTTATCGTTGTTGAAGTGAGAAAAGAGAAAGAAAGTTCACCTCGGGGATTTGCCCACTGGGCCTGAAACTTATTGACAGAGTGCTTTAGATAAACAGACACGTTCGGTTCTCGATTGGAAAATTGAAGACTAAAATAGAATAAAAATATCCTTTAAAAAAATAAAATAAAAGAATGCATTACCATTTCCGAATCAAAGTATGCGAAATTTCGAAATTCTTCAATCTTTCTTTATGCCCATTCTTATGTTGAAATTTTATCTTTCAATTCGTGAAGAGATTTTTTAAAATGGATCATGTTTAAAAACCATTACAACAATAATTTTTCTATGTATTTTTTAAATAGAATTTTTTAAAAAAATGTTTTGAATTTCAACATCTTTGATTAATTTTTAGTAAAAGCATTGAAATACGATATAAAAAATCTCTCGAATTAAGATATTTTTTCAGGTTTTTCGTTTTAAATAGAGATATTATTCATAGTTCAGTTGATAAATAGACTTATTGAAAAAAGAAAATTAAAATAAAATAAATAATTTTGAAAATGAATAAAAATGTCTTTGAATCACTTTCTTTTTTATATAATGCAATATTATGAAATGCATTTTGTATCATCTTGCTGCTTTTAGAGAGGTGAATGAGTAAAATATTGATTTTTAATTTAAAAGTCATTTATGAAGTCTGAATATCAGAGATTAAATATACTGAAGCAAATATTCGAAAATATTATTACTTTGGTTACTTAGATACAGAGAAAAAGAGATATTTAAACTACATTAAAAATAAAATAATCATTCTGTAACATAATATAAGCTTTAGCAGATTATATTTATTTATAAGAGTACCGACTATAATCTAATTATTGAATTACAAGTCTGTAAAAATAATTAATTTTTCTTTATAATAACCAAAGAATTAATTAAAATTACATTATAGTGAAAACAGTCACAATTTAATTTTTTTAATTAGGTTCACAAGTAAGTATTAATGATACATAATGAATTAACAATCGTTCTGTGAGTAATTTAAAATTATAAAAGTTATTCGAAACCAGAATATTGTTTAAATTACAATCAAATAAAGATTTATAATTACTTTTTAAAGTTGTCCATTTGTATTTGCTAAATGTGTACTTACTTTTTAAAATTTTATAAATATTTACGACAAAATAACGTAAATAATTGAGGAGGATATTGTAAAAGTATGTGATTTTCTTCTTGATTTTTCTCTCGTAACTTATTTAAAGAATATACCCACGTAGAAAAAAAATAAAAAGGAATTGGCGATATTTTCACGCTGAAAAATGATAAATATGTAGCATTATTTTATCATTACAAAACTGGGATAATTTTGTTAATTTTTCACATTTCCTTCCTTTAAAGTATACATGTTAAGCTATTTGTTATAAGTTACTCGTTTATTTTCCTCTTTATCATATCTTATGTAAGAATTTTGGATAAAATAAAGCGTGTATTTTTTTTCTCCTCCAGATTTTCCTTATATATTGACAGAGATATATTTGCCTTGGCCTATATTTGATAGCAGAAAGTTTATTTTAGGATTTCGCAAAAGAAAAAAAAAATGATGCTTTTAGTGTACTTATAATTTGTAATATTTTTATTTAAAAAAATGTATTAAATCTATAATTATCTACGATACATAAAACTAAAATTTAATTTTTTTAAAATTATAAAATAAAATTAAGGAAGTAATATAATATAGATAAAAGAAAGGGATTGATAAATTTGTAAGTTTTTCTAGCTTTTTTTTTATGTATTAAAAATGTAATGATTTATTAAATTGTAATTTTATAGTTTTTTAATCTCAATTTTACAAGTAAAAGGAAAGAAAAGGCTTTATTTATTATCCATAGCGTCAGATTAAGGAAATTTGGACCATAAGCAAAACTAACCATCTAAAACATTTTGTTTATTACACTTATTACTATGTTCTCTGTACATATATTAAATATACAGATTGACTTACGGCTTCTGTAAGATCTGGGTCCTAAGTCTGGCTCTGGTTATCCAAAAGAAAAAAGGAAAGAGTAGTTAATTTATTCGGAGATATACGAAAATTGTAACATCTGTATAGAGAATAGCAATAAGTTACTTCTTTTATTCAGTTCGCATTATATATATATATGGAAATCTTTCTATGAAATTTAAATTTTTATGTATTTTATGTATTATTTTTGAATTTCGCAAAAAAAATGATTTTTCGGTACGGTTACAAATAATATTTTTTATTTAAAAAAGCATTAATTCTATAATGCTTTTTTAAAATTAATCTACGTACCATGTTTCATATACCATAGATTAATGGAGCATTAATCTATGGTACATAAAACTAAAATTTAATTTTAAATATTAAAGTTATAATACGAAGTAAAGGTATCGCCAGTTGTACAGCTTCTACGGATCCCATTTACTTGGTACGTCTTTAGAATATACGATTTAATGTACAAGTTATTCTAGTGAATATAAATTAAATAATACAATTTATATATAAAGAGGAAGAGATTGATGATTTTCTTGTAATTTTTTCTAACATTTTTTATATAGGCCATTTTTTATATATAATATTTTTTATATTGTAATTGTAGCATCTGTACAGAGAATATATATATAGAAGGAAGCGAAATTTATTCAATTTTAAATCTTATGTATATAGAAATCTTAGTAAGAAATTTGAATTTTTATGTATTTTAATTTTACTTGAATAGGAACAGGAATGAATGTAACCTAGTTCAACTTATAGAACTTCCATTTAGTTTATGTCTGTTGTTTTTATGTAATATTCTTTTTAATCTCAAAGCCAATAACATAAGAAGTATATGAAGGAAATTCATTAAAAAAATATATTATGAATTTTAAAGTAGATTTATATTTAAAAAATCAAATTTAAATATTTTCTTCATTATAAAGATTTATTTGTTTATGATATTAAAACGTGAAATGTTCTTATTAACAAACCAATTATGTATAAAAATAAATATGTATCAAATACAAAACATCAAAGTTAAATAAAAAATGTAATTTATCAAAATTAAAAATGAAAATATTGATAAAAAAATTCAATAAAAATAATTGATGAAAATTAACTTTAAAATTACCTCTTTAAGTAGAATAAAATTAGTTTGTTGTTTGGAAATTACGTAATTGGTGCAATTTTCCTCCTTTTTTTTTATTTTTAAATTATATCATAGACATAGTTTTTCTTTTTATAGATAAATTGCAACCAGAATATTTTCTGGTTAAGATATGCTAAATTTAGTTTGTAATTTAATTTTAAAATTTAATTTAAATGCTGTATGTAAATAAGATAAAAACAAATGAATATAATGTATTTTTCCTGTTAAAAAAATATTAACTACATAAATTCAGCGACGGTTTTACGTTTTAGGTAGACAAACATAGACTTATTTAGTCCTCTCATGCAAATTTATATAATGTAAACTTTAATATTATAAGATCTGTGACCCTAACTAGAAATAGGTTACATACATTAGACAAAGACATTATTCACAAATATATATTTGTGTTTGTATAAAAAATATCCTAAATTGCCTATGTCTAGATTGTCTATGCTTCGAATTAAAGTAATATAAGTTGCAAAATTGTAGACCTATAAATTTCCGCTGTCGTCCGTCCGTCTGTTTGTCCTTCTTTATTCTCGAGAATGGAGATAGATACATGAAAGTTAAGATAAGATATAGAAAGCTTAGAGACACAAGACTCTAATTAACTATATAAAAACTTAAATTATAAACCAGAAGTCATGTTATTTCAATTCGAAAATGTTCCCCTACAAGGTGTTACATGACCGGCACGACTCTATTGTTAAAGGGAAAGTATGATTTACAGGGGCAAGATACTACTAATTTGAGATGGATCGCATATATTTTAAATTAAATAAATTAAAAATATGATTAAAAATTACAGCCCGGCATTGTGACGATGTCACANTATTAGAAGAGTACTCTTTTAAAATTCTATCTAATATACTTTCCTTAAAAGTTAAGAAACGAAAGCAAAAGAAGGTTTTGACAGCATTACAATGCCTAAAACTTTCTTAACCTTCTAGAGATTTGTCTCTGCTGCTTTCAACTCAATCTTCTTCCAAGAGCTCAAATGTAAAGGGCCAATTTATTATCCAGAGATAGACCCACTTAGATAAGAGAAGCTTTGATTCTTTTGTCGAGTATAATTTAAAAAAAAAATCCTCTATCTTCATTTATCTCTTCTGACTGACACAAGCTTAAATTATAATTTAAAACCTCGCAACAATTTATTGTTTTCTCATAGGTACGTTTCTTACTTCGGTATTTAAACGTAGTTAAAATTAAATAAAGAATCGAGCAAAATAAACAAATCAAACAATACGAAATTTACCCGAAGATAATTTTTAAATAATTAATAAACATTAAAGTTTAGGAGTAAGTTTACAATGTTATTAATATCGAATTTATCAAAAACAAGAAAAAAAAACACCAAAGAATTGCTAAACTCCAAACAAAAAAAAAATAAATAAATGAATAAAAGATGAATATCTGTACATTTATTTTCGAATAAAATATTTCGAAAATATTATTTTACTCCTCACTACTACATAATATCAATAAACCTGGAATATAAATAAAAGTTTACATTTTCCAGCGGAATCAAATTTCATTCAAATATATATTATTTTCTACGTGAAAGAGACGAAAAAAAAAGAAAGAAAATGATGAAGTAAACTAGTTTATTATTACGAGGAAGAAGAGAAAGAAAATTTCACTTTCTAAGTTTTAAATTTATTTTTACGAGATGAAAAAAATAAAAAAATAAATGTTATCATAGAGGACGAGACAAAGATAATTGAGAGAGCGAATTATGAAAGGAGGAACGAAAGAGCTATCGTACTTCTGTATGTATCGACTTTAATAGTAAATATCGATAAAGACGTACGCTTTGTGACGTCACAGAGTGGAAGCGATAGGCACAGGCGGTGAATGACAACGCTCCCTTTCTACTTTACCCACCCTTGCAGTAAAGTGGGATGTTTCCCAAGTGCCCGTCGACATCCGGTAGGAGCTCAGAGCCAGTCATATGTTTGTTGTCTTGTTGGATGCGTGGTTATGGACCCAAAACCGTGTTGCTGTATGTAGAAGCGCTTGTTGCTTGTCATCCAGGTGAGACTTTCTTAACCTTTTCCTCCTTAGTTTCCGATTAGTTATTCGGTGGGTGTGTCGTTACTTCTTTAATTTGATGAGTAGATTCGCTTGTGGACTGAAGTTTACGGGACTCTGACCTCTTTCTCGCCTTAAAATTTAAAGAGCGCAGGTGTTGTTGAGGGTTCGCGAGGCGTCATTTAGACGAAAGGAGATAAAGTTATCTAACGATTATCTCTCCATACACAAAGGAAGGTAAACATGTAAGGACCTGTTCGAGTCGGTTAAAGCTAATTCCCGAATTTTTGGTTTAAGTTTAGTTTTTCTTTTGTAACAACGAATAGGAAATAAAGGGGAAGAGACAATGATTCACTTCATTAGTTTGATTAGGATAAATTTCTTTTTACTCTTTTTTTCTATGTAATATTCTTCTATATTTTAATTTTAGATAAGATTTTGTATTTAATTATAACAAAAAAAAACTTTTTTAAGTGTATTAAGTATTCTAACATTAAAATAATTATGTTGTGTAAATTGGCACGTTTTATAATGAACGTCTTATTTGCAGATAATTATGGGAGTTTAATGATTGAAACGAAAGCAAATTCTGAAGACAGAAATAAAATAAAAATATATAAATCAAGAAACTTCACTAAAATTGTTTAATAATTTCGATAATATCAATAGAAAACCAGATTTCATGATTCTAGAACGTGTTTAATTTGCATTAAGACTGGACAGTAATCTTGACAAGTGTATAGGCTATACACTGCATATCTGTTCAAGATTAATGTCCAGTACTATAGGCTACATATAGGAACATTCAGAAAGAAGCAAAGGGGACACATTTCACGTTCTCCAAAAAAAACCTTTTTTTCTGAAATGTAAAAAAAAATATACAATATATAAATTACATAGCTTATATGGGTATAAGTAACTTGGATTTAACTAAAAAATTAACACACTATATTTAATATATAAAAAATATATTTATGGAAAGACCTCCTTTCCGGTGACCTGTTACGACAATAGCCGAATGCCCTATTGTATATATTAGCATATATACAGTATATGCTAATATACTGTATATTAGCATATATACAGTATATGCTAATATACTGTATATCCAGGCAGAGTTGTCCAGGTATCCAGAAACAGAGGGGGTATATATATGCCACCTCTGCTTCTTCCTTAATGTGCCTGTATACTACTGTACAATACATTAGTTTTGAACAGATATACGATGTATAGGCTTACATGTACACCTTTTCAAGACCATTGTTCAGTTCTTGTAGTAGTGTTCATCTATACTATAGTTACAGTTATATTATATAGCCAAACATCTATACAACACTTCCTAAATAGCACAACTCTCAAAGTGCCAATGTGCCAATGAATACTTATGAACGAATTGAACGAATCTTCCCCATAAATATTATAGAATTCTTTTTATGTACATCTCATTGTGTACGGTACATAATTTTTATTACTTGAGAGATTTCGGTTTAGCGTTACGCTCGATTTAGTACCAATTTCAGAAGCGGGCAAGCCTCTGAAATTGGAACTAAATCGAGCTTTGAGTGTAATTATAGTTAACTATAGTTATATTTATAGATTTAGTAGCCATATAGGTTTATCTATACAACCTGTTAACATTTTATCAATTAAACATTGAACTAATCAGAGTTGTGTTAATAGAATTTTCATTCAATTATGTAAAAGGAAATTTCAAATAATTATTAAAGATAATCTACAAAGTTTTAAAATTAATTAAAAATATTATAACTTCTAATTATAATTAAATCAATCTATTTACACGTAGAGTCTGTTCTCTCTTTACCGCACGTTTGATAAATTCAACAATTACCAATTATCTGAGATTAGAAATGATAGATAAAATAATATTAAATTAAAATATACACAATAAATATTGAATTTATTTAATTTTTTAAATAGATTTTAATATTTTTAAGCATTATAAATATATATTATTAGAAGAGTACTCTTTTAAAATTCTATCTAATATACTTTCCTTAAAAGTTAAGAAACGAAAGCAAAAGAAGGTTTTGACAGCATTACAATGCCTAAAACTTTCTTAACCTTCTAGAGATTTGTCTCTGCTGCTTTCAACTCAATCTTCTTCCAAGAGCTCAAATGTAAAGGGCCAATTTATTATCCAGAGATAGACCCACTTAGATAAGAGAAGCTTTGATTCTTTTGTCGAGTATAATTTAAAAAAAAAATCCTCTATCTTCATTTATCTCTTCTGACTGACACAAGCTTAAATTATAATTTAAAACCTCGCAACAATTTATTGTTTTCTCATAGGTACGTTTCTTACTTCGGTATTTAAACGTAGTTAAAATTAAATAAAGAATCGAGCAAAATAAACAAATCAAACAATACGAAATTTACCCGAAGATAATTTTTAAATAATTAATAAACATTAAAGTTTAGGAGTAAGTTTACAATGTTATTAATATCGAATTTATCAAAAACAAGAAAAAAAAACACCAAAGAATTGCTAAACTCCAAACAAAAAAAAAATAAATAAATGAATAAAAGATGAATATCTGTACATTTATTTTCGAATAAAATATTTCGAAAATATTATTTTACTCCTCACTACTACATAATATCAATAAACCTGGAATATAAATAAAAGTTTACATTTTCCAGCGGAATCAAATTTCATTCAAATATATATTATTTTCTACGTGAAAGAGACGAAAAAAAAAGAAAGAAAATGATGAAGTAAACTAGTTTATTATTACGAGGAAGAAGAGAAAGAAAATTTCACTTTCTAAGTTTTAAATTTATTTTTACGAGATGAAAAAAATAAAAAAATAAATGTTATCATAGAGGACGAGACAAAGATAATTGAGAGAGCGAATTATGAAAGGAGGAACGAAAGAGCTATCGTACTTCTGTATGTATCGACTTTAATAGTAAATATCGATAAAGACGTACGCTTTGTGACGTCACAGAGTGGAAGCGATAGGCACAGGCGGTGAATGACAACGCTCCCTTTCTACTTTACCCACCCTTGCAGTAAAGTGGGATGTTTCCCAAGTGCCCGTCGACATCCGGTAGGAGCTCAGAGCCAGTCATATGTTTGTTGTCTTGTTGGATGCGTGGTTATGGACCCAAAACCGTGTTGCTGTATGTAGAAGCGCTTGTTGCTTGTCATCCAGGTGAGACTTTCTTAACCTTTTCCTCCTTAGTTTCCGATTAGTTATTCGGTGGGTGTGTCGTTACTTCTTTAATTTGATGAGTAGATTCGCTTGTGGACTGAAGTTTACGGGACTCTGACCTCTTTCTCGCCTTAAAATTTAAAGAGCGCAGGTGTTGTTGAGGGTTCGCGAGGCGTCATTTAGACGAAAGGAGATAAAGTTATCTAACGATTATCTCTCCTTACACAAAGGAAGGTAAACATGTAAGGACCTGTTCGAGTCGGTTAAAGCTAATTCCCGAATTTTTGGTTTAAGTTTAGTTTTTCTTTTGTAACAACGAATAGGAAATAAAGGGGAAGAGACAATGATTCACTTCATTAGTTTGATTAGGATAAATTTCTTTTTACTCTTTTTTTCTATGTATATGATTACATTAGCGTAGAAAAGTATATTTTATTGAATAAGGAAGTTTTTATTTACTTCCTACTCTTTTAGCTTTTGTAAATGAATGTCAGTGACGAGTTATCCATGACGATGCGACGTGTGTAGCGACGCGCGGCGCGTATATTCTTATGCTTGAATTCGTTTCCTAAATAAACGGTAGAATAAACGCCTTACGGTACAGATGTTGCTCGATTATAATGTTAATATATTAAAATTTTTTATATATTTAAGTTCGTAAGGTAAAGGTGTATCGAATCGTGATGGGTCGCCAAGTTACGCCATCCTTTGCGACGCGAATGCCCAGACAGCGAGGAAGATTTACTGCTTTACTTCCTTCATCTCTTCACTTGTTTCAGGTTTTCGAGATGAATACCACTATAGGGAGGTTGGAAAGTAGCGTTAGAAAGTTGGCGTTAAATAATAATAATATCGAGTTGCCGGAATATATAGTGGATCCCGGTTCGAAAACCACATATTTGAAAGGAAAGTTCCTGGGAAAGGTAAGTTCCTTTTTCTTTAAATTTAAAATGGAATTCGATTTTTCGAAAGCTTGAATTTTTTTTTCTCCTTACAAAGTTCACTACTCAGCTATACGCATTTTCCGATATTTCTGTTTTTTAAAAGATTTATTCGGAGGAAGTTTGATTTCTTTCTTAAGTAAAGCATAAATATTAAAATGGAATCGGATTTTTTATCATGCGAATTGGCATTTGTTTAACTCGACTCGAAGAAAGGGAGATAGTGAGATGCAATATAGGTGAATTCTATCTTTAATGTTGTCTTGATCCTTCTTTAATGTGTTGCCTTTCTCGCTAGATCTGCCCGAATCTGGTATTCCTTTCCCTAGTATAGAAAATACGATATCCAACTGAGACATCCAACTGAGAACTTACATTTGATAAGTAAGTTCTGAAGAAGAATCGTATTGAAATATCCAACTAAAACCTTCATATGATTACTTTTATTACTAGTCCAGCACGGTTTAACGATTTATAAAAGCATGAGTTGGCTAATTTATAGCATCCTTTGTCATTTTTGCTTCGTACGTTGACTTTAAATTCAAATTGTGTCGTTCATTAGCATTCGTTTTAAGAACTTTTCTTCTTTACAACGTCGTAGTTTCGTCTAGGGAGAGAGAAACTATTGAACTTTACCCCTGCCAAGATCTGGTTCTGGTAAAATGACAGTAGCCCATAAATACAGTAATTGTATTTGTGTCGCTAGAAAGCTTTTTCCTGGTTGGAATGATGAGTAATGGAGTTGACGTGTGTATCTTCTTCATAAATAGAAGGTTCGATATTTTCTCTTTCAGACTTTTTGTTTGGATAAGAGAAGATTAATATAAACACAAGCAGATCGGAAGCGCTTAATAACAGCATTCTACTGTCTGACAGAGTTGTAGTTGATTGACGAATTAATGACGACAAATTAATCTTCCGCTACCTTTACAAAGATGACATTATAGTAATTCTGCTTGTCCCAAGAGCTACGTTAACTCTGATGATATGGCGTTAATGTGTCTCGAATGCAAATTGATGTAAAATTTTCTTTTTAATACATTTTAACGGAGTGCCTACTGTATAATAGTTCCTCTTTTCTCTTACTAATTTCAGCATTAATGATATTATTATTATTATAAGTTTATCATTAGTTACTATGATATTATTTATCAATATCAAATTGATGATGATGATGAACATTAAAGAAAAGGATTTCTATTAAAGATAACACTTAAATTACTCTCTCAGAAATTGTATTAGCATAAAAACTTGTCTTTATTCCACTACTTCCCAATAATATAATAATAATTAGGCTACTTAACTGCCATAACGTATCTCTACAAACTCTCGATCAATGACTTTATTCTTAGTTTTAGATTCCACAGAGAAGCGGTTGGTAATTTGTATCTTTTATAATCCTTTTGCTAAAGTTTCCCGCTCGATGAAATTTGAATGGTTAAAATTATAATATGTAAAACTAATGTAGGTCTAGTTATGATAATCTCATTCGGGAATTAAATTAGAGTAGATTCTCCTTAATTTATACGAGGCTTTGCATCACTTAGAATTTCAAGCAAATATTCGTTTCTACAGTAATATTGATGTAGTAATAATCGGATTAAAATGAATATTATTAGGCAGAAACATGCCGATCGATTTTTCCTCTTCAGGGATATTCCGGGGTTTTCTCTATTAAATTTTCTCGCGATTGTTTGATGATCATTTTTTTCCTCTCTAGCTTAGTGCACTGCAAATAATTTATTAAATTTATTTATCCTCTTCCTAATTCGTTATGTAAACTAATACTTGCCTTATATGTGAAATGGTAAGAAAATTGAATATAGGTATATAATAATGAGATGCGAGAAGAATTTAAAGCCTTCCTATAAATATTTTGGCGGTTTAAAATGCTTAAATGAATGAATATATATACATTTGTCCATTTACACAGAAGTGAATTGGAATTTAATCTTATTTATTTTATGGATATGTCATGTTTCACTCCTCTTACATTTAGAAACATTGCGAAGGATGTTTAATCAGTAGCGTGTTATTTAATCCGAATTGTTACAGTTCCTTTCCAGTCATGTGATTTACATTGCGTGCTTTCATTGAAATGTATTTATCACGCCATAATGTTTCATTAAATTGTTCACATAGCTGTGCACATAGCCCAAAACGTCAAGGAACCGCCGTTCGAATGTCATGCATCAATAATTCTTTAGGTTTGTTGTAGGAATTGCACCTTCCACGATAGAATTTCATGTGAAATACGATAAGCAGATGTTAACATTTTCAATGTTAAAAAGTTAATGGTGCTTATGTAACCTTTGACGATACTTCTATCACCTGACTATAAAAAGTTCCGTGTTTACATTCGTTAGATAATTCAAAGATAGCTAATCGCATCAAAACGAACTGAATAATGCGATTGGACCAGGGATGTTCAAGCGGAACAATCGTATTTACATTATCGATTATATTGAGATAAAATTGCTGGCGTGACTTTTAAGAAAATTATTAATTCGGAGAAATTTGCTTAATTTCTAAGCAGAAATCTTCGATTTTTGTTATTAAATAAGCGCAGTTTCGTAAAAGAGGGAGATCCGTAAGCAAAGCGTGACGTTTCCTCTTCTACAAACAAAAGACGAAAAGGTAAGCAAGGACGTTCAGGTGTAAACCGGTGTCCTTGCCATCCACTTTACTATAGCCTACTCGAATTTTCTTTCCCCATTTTAGTTCTTCTTTATTCAGTTAAAGATAGAACTTTCTTGCAGCCAACACAAAAATAGTTAAACACACTTTATAAAATGAATTTAATACAGTACTTTTAATAATAGTTGTCCCGCTTTTGTTTCTGACCGCCATTTATTTGTAACGTTTATAAATGGTTGCATCTATTTTAGTTGGAACACATTCATTTCAATTCTTAATTACTGTAGATATGAAAGTATAGTATAGAAGTTTAATTTTTAAATTTAGGAATTATTTAAAATGAATTTTTTTTTATACTTTTAAATGAAGAATTGGATTTAATAAATCGAATATTTGTGTTTTTTTTTTTAAAACTGTACTAAGACTTCTTTGATATAATTTAATGGGATAAAAATTATGTCAGTTTATTTTAAACTTGTACTTATCTAAGAGAGATATAATGAGATTTTATGCGATTATCTCTCATAGAAATTGATAAATAAAACGAGATCCAAGTTTTTAAACAGAAAATTATATTTATAATTATCTGTTTATGGTAAAGATATGATTGTTTATTAATTTATAAATTAATTTTTGAAAAAAATATAAATAGAAGTAACTTTTTGAAGTATTTTTTTTCATATATAAAGTGCACTTAGAAGTTAGTAGCGACGAACTAGATGAATTGTCAGGAAGAGAAAAATTGAACTCTGCACTATCAGACTTGGTACTAGAGTAGATAGACTTCACAGCTCATATACTTTTACTCAATGGCTACTAGAGGGTCCTAAATAGCAGTCTTATTTATAAATTTGGTCGTAATTCAAACTTATGAAGACATTAAATCATACTCTCGCACGCATTTCTGAATTAATATTACTAAAATATTTCTAGTTTAAATGTAAAATTGCACGTTAGCAAGAATTTTATTTAAAGGGGAAATAAAATAAAAGTAATGAATTGCTCTTAATACTACCTATTCTTATTCCTGTTTTGAAGAGTCTATAGTAGATTACATAAACCTATTATTTGTAGAATTACTACTGTAGAGGTTAATGAATAGCGGAAAATATCATATTACCTAAACTCCTGAGGTAATGAAGCCGTTATAATTGAAAAACTTTGTTAAGAGTACGTTTAATGCATTTACCATCACTTGATAGACTCGAGTATTGATACTGCTATTTTTCTGTTGGGAATGGGGCTATTCTGTTAAATAACAGGCGTGATACACTCAAATTCATACATAACTTCAGTTTTTATTAACTACTCAAAAAGTACTTTCAAAATTAAACTCTCTCTTCGTGTGTTTTCTTGTAAGAGAATGAATGACCCAAGTTAATTCATTACAGAATTTGAACGAAACTTTTAATCACATGATTAAAACAATCATTATTTAGTGTGTGATAATCAATTAAGTGATAAATTTAACCTTTCCGCAACTGTGTTTAGATGGAATCAGCGATCTAATAATCACCAGATCATAAATAAGCTCAGAAGTTAGTCTTTAATCACCGTGCCAAATGGTCGCTTGCTTCGTAATTACCCAACTGTAAGCGAATTGACTTCGTTTAACATTCGAGTAAATCGCTAAAGAATCGCACAACTATGCGATCAGATTTCTTAAAAGTTTTAGTGATATGGTTTGAAGTCTGGTGATTCATTCAGGCAAATTCATTCTTGAATTCGCAAATCCATTTACTGAAACGCAACGGTTGAATCCAAATGGTACTCACTGTAAGTAGAAAATAAAAACTTAGTCGCGAAACACGGATAAAAAGAATGTAAAAAACATTTCAAAAACTACTATTTCTGATAAATAGAAACTAAATTCCACTCTTGGGAGATATAAAAGTATCTAGTGGCAAATGAACTATGTACTCTGTCACATGATTTATTTAAAAACTTTCGTACGGTTAATCGAATAATTTACAAGTAGCGGGGAGAAAAATCGAGAAATTAATGTTTCTCGTCGTAAAAAGCAACGAAAAAAATTTCTAAATATCGACTCTCAAATATTTAATTATTAGAAAAATTTGTGTTAAACCTTGCTTAATTGTGTCGTAATCAACGAAGTATGTAAGACCTCTTCGCATCACTAGTCTTTATCGGATGTTTAGTTAATTAATGCTCTTCTATTCGAGCAGTTTTAATTATTAACTTCTTAGCGGATAATTTCATTCGAATGTCCCATTTTCCTTGTTTCTGTCGTTCAGGTTTTTTTGCAACTGACTTAATTTGTCACATTTAACTGAAGAGTAAATAGTGTAATGCATTTTATTTTATAATGCATTATATTTTATAATGCATTAAAGTATGTAAACGTCATATTATATGTTAATTCAATAATGATAAAATCATTTACTAATAAATGTAGACTCATATTTATATACGATACGAAGACATTTAAAACTCTAGATTCTGTTGCACTCCGAATTGTGTCCTTATTTCTATTCATATCGATAGTAAGTTATTAAAATTTTTATATTTTTCTTAAATTTTCGAGGATTAATAAGTGTATAAAAATAATCAGAGGTTCTACATAATTATTCTCTTGCTTTCAACACTTTTCGTTATTATTCTGTACACTTTATAAATGATTAAAATGTAGGCCTACTTATGCATATGTCAGTCTTAAATTATTTAGAAATTTGCATAATATATAAAAGATACGTATATAATAAAATATTAATCTGTATTTTAAATCCTAAATAAATATAAAATAAAATTTCCTTATCCATACATTCAATAAATTAAACATTTATATCTATTATGTTAACTCCATGTTAAATCAATAGTTAATGTAACATCCAGTTTTAACTAAGTGTACACTTCATAAATAAATTTCTGATACAGTGAGAGATGAAAAATATAAATTAGAAACGTTTCAAAATATGTCTGCAATTGTAATATGAATTAAAATATATAAACATTCTTTAAGAAAGTTTCAAAAGAGTTGTCTTCGATGCGAAACGATTGAAGTTTTTCTTATCGCCTTTTTCGAATATACAAATAAAGGAGTTTAGAAGGTCAAAACACCTTCTTTGACCTTGATTTGAACAATAGAATTAGCTTGATGATGAATAAAGGAAGCAAAATGCGAGCGTAAATCGTAACGGAAGAGTAATCTCGTACCACTCTGCACTTTTCCATTATAACCTTTACGCGCCGGTCCTATATCTTGCTACCTGTTTGAATACATTTTATCCTTACTTTCAAAAATATAATTTCGGACTACTTTCGATTCTTACTGGCGATACAGTCGTGTCTTGTGGGAGGAAAGTGAGACGCGTAGTCCAATAAATCTGGACATCAATCAGGAGCGATTAGAGATAAACAAAAGGATACAGTTCATCGAAAAGAAATCCTCTCCGATCTATATTAGTGGGCTCCTCCCCGCTGTGGTTATTGAACTCGGGATTGGGCGCATTCAGACCATTGAACTTGAAAAATAACTCTTATCAGTTGCACGTCTTTTCTGATAAATTTGTCAAACTAGCTTTAATTGCCACAACCGAATAGGATAATATCACTTTACTCCAGTATCTGCCGATCATTTAATGAGCTTGTCAGCTACTCTCTCTCGCCACTGGTGACTTTTACTTCGCTTTGGTCGAGATTTTCAGAAGCTAAGGAGTAGAATTTCTCTTTTTTAGATTCTTTTCCCGCGTGCCGAGATTGGAATTTGGTAAGATTTCCCGCAGAGAGACAGAGATAGGAGCAGAAGAATGGAGAAAATTGGAAGGGCGGTTCAAGAAGGAGAACAGAAAATGGGAGGGTGGATTCGGGAGGTAAAAACACCCAGGAGGTGGAAAGAAGAAAAGAGAGAGAGAGAGCGGTTAAAAATAGATGAATAACTAGCTATTATGTCTTTAAAAACCGAAATAGTTCATAGGCCTTCGTATATACTCGAGAAAAGCTTTAACGTTATCCTTATGAGCCAGATCCTTAATACGGTTTTAAAAAAATTGCGAGGTAGGATCAAACGGTCTTCTGATCCGATGTGAGCACTCACCAGAACGAACTTCGGTAAAACCCAAAGAAAAGAACTCTGCGGATGAAAGATTTAGCTAGACGGAGATTAGTGCAAAGTCTAACTGAGAAGAACTATCTACTTTTATTTATTTCTTTTTTTCTTCCTGGAGAGTTCAACGTCCATTTTGGGGATTAAATAGTCTCTTCAATTTCTTATAATCGCTCTTTATAATTCCATGTTTGAAACTTTCAACGTGGGCAAAGGCCATTCTACTTGCGATGGTATTAGAATGAGGGGGGAGGTTTGTAAAGTTCTCTGTCGGCTCATTTATCGGATTTAAATCATACATAACAGCAAATTTAATTAGTTGAAAGCAGATCACGTCGCAATCGATCAAAAGCTCATAAGCAAATCACTTTTCAAATGGCGAATAATTGAGTTAATTTTAGTTATCAAAGCGCTTTACCAACTTATGATCGAATACAGACATTTTGTAGGGTGATCCACGTACTTAAACAATATTTTCTATAAATAACTTCTGAATAAATAAAACTAAATAATAATTGGAAGGATAAATCTGACACAAATCGATTGGAGAGATCAGAAAAATGAAGGCAAAGATTAGAAAAGAGAAAGGATAACGTAATGAAATCTTCTCCAGCTCTAGGAAAAAAGTAAACATTCGTTCGTATTACCGAAGCGAGGAGGAAAAAAATCAGGCGTTAACACATTCCAATCCTTCCCCGAGGTCAAACCGGAAACAGTTTATTCTCATTAGGTCAACGAATTGGACTTCTCCCGTAACATGTAAACCCTTAATGAAGCCCCATAATAACGGACGCCACTTGTGCTCTCACCTTCCTCCTTAGCCATATTGTCGTCTACGCTTCTCCTTCCACCTATTAATACGCGTTGGAGATAAATCATTAGCTCTTTTCCTTCCGCAATAATGGAGAAGGAGAAGCTCAGGAAAAGTCTGAAAATCTCATTAAATGTCTCTCTCGAGGCCCTTCTTCCGCCGGATTAACAAAGAAATGAGAAATGGCAAAACGTCCTGATTTTTTTTTCTTTTCTTTTTACTTTTTCTTTGTTTCTTCTCCCTTCGGCCATGTTGATGGATCCTTAGAAAAAAATCTTAATTTTATTTCCCCATTAGATTTCCAACTTTCTACTAAATTCTCCTATCTTTCTCAATGCTGTTTTATGGCTTTTACAGGTAAGTTTATAGATTTATAGTCATATTTATACATTTTAACATAGCATTGCATAATTCTAGTGTTTAACTTAATTAGATCACGAATTGAATTTTTATTAATAGAAGGGCAGAAGAACAAAATTTGACGGGGGATCCGCCCGAATTTTGCCTACGTGCCCAAAATTTCAATACCTCCTTATCTCTCTAAAAGATATAAAAAAAAAAACTATCTTATGCAAGAACATTATTTCTACAATGAAGGCAATTTCTAAAGCCTGTGGAACGAAATTTCCGTCATTTATTTATTATGTAACGGAACTAAATTTTCTAAGAAATTGTCTCTTGGCATTTTAAACAAGCTCTAACATATTAAAATCCGCTAGAGAACTTTTTCGTTTACGCTCTTCCGAGATCCATAACATTACGCATTGCAGGTAGCGCGGGGGTGTCCTTAATAATGGGGCAAGCTATGCTCTCTATTAATCTTCCTTAACATTTTCCAAAGAGAGAGCGAGCGAGAGAGAGAGCAATGGCGATATTTATCTTTAATACTAAAGTAGTTGATAGAGTAAATAATGGAAGTTTTTATAAGAAGATGCGTTTAGCCATCGACTGGTTTTCTTTATCTTCTACCACCGATTGTTGTTTCTTTTTACTTGTCGGAACATCTTACCTTTTGCAAAATTGAGAATAAGATTAACGAGTCGTTTCTTATGAAACCTCGTTCGATAACTCTCTCCTTTTTTTTTTTTCTTCTTCTTCTTCAACCGCAATTTATCTTCGATTATCATTTCTTTTTTTAACTTTAACTACACTAATAATACTAGGAGGAGGATAAAGAAAAAAGTAGATTTATAAAGTCTAGTAAAATAAATGCCGCTAAACAGTTTGAACTACCGTTAATCTCTAGCATCTTAAATCCTATCCAATTTATTTAGAAAAAAAAAATGAAAAACTTACGTTAAAAGATTTGACTTTTATAACTTATACGAAAATAATTCTTCTAACAATCCATTTTCTTAAGTTAAATCTTTATTAAGTTATCTTTAATCCTTCCAAACTGTTATTTAGGAATTAAGCGGCTTTAAAGATGGACGATGATTAATCCTATGTTTATCGAGTGGAGATTTCGTAAACTAGTTACAAAAACAAACGATCTGATGATTTAATGTAGATAAATTTATGGCAAAATGGCGTTTAAAATTATTCCATTTAAAATCTTTTAAGTAATGAAATGCGTTATCATCGTATCGATTTTTAATTTTGCACAAAATCCCGTCGGAAGAATTGATCATTTTAAAGTTTGAAAAATCGAAAGTGCTGTGCAAACTGCATCTGAAATTCGTAACAAAGGTGACAAAACTTTAGAGAAAAGTAGTGAAATATTAACTGGATTTCCAGCAATCCATTTTAAGTGTATAAATATAATAAAACGCTATCTTTACATTGCTAAACACGTTCCTCACGCTTCTTTATCGTTATAAAAGTATATAAAAGGTTCCCACTAGCAATTCTTTCTGTTAAAAATAGTTTTTTTTTTTAATATTATTATTATATTTTGACCTAGGTAATATTTCATGGACTGTTTATAAAAGAACCGGGTCAGAATTTATGCTGACGATTTATTAAAAATACTTCCTGTTTTTGTTTTGCATCATTCTACCATAAAATAGTTGTAACATTCGTAATTATATATATCCAGATTTAGTCGTAGCTTATATAAATACATTCAACTTTAATTTGTTTAAATATCTACTGAAGCGTAAACTAGTTATATTTTAATAATTTTAAAAATAGATTTAAAAATGTAATTTATGAATATTCAAACTTCGATATAGTGCCCCTATTTCTTCGTTTCTGAAATTGCTAACGAATTCAGTGTAGCGTTAAACCGAAGTAACAATAAGAATTTCAGCCGAATCTCGATGTAGTGCTTTTCTATATAACGTCATCCTCGTAAAGCGCTACCAAAAATGCTATATATATAACGTTATAGATTTATATAAAATGTTAAATAGAGAATTGTTTAGATGTGTGTGTGAATTATTAAATGTACAATTTTCAAAGTTGTGTTCAGATCTCCTTACTATAGTTTATATAACACTGACAATTTGAGTTACTTCAATTTAGCACCACACTCAATTTAGTGCCATTTTCAGAGGCGCTAAATTGCCATTTGACTGTATGCAATAAGATGTACAGACAAGTTTGAGAGCTTACAAATGGCATGATTTAGTGATAAGAATGTCATTTATAAAGCCAAATCGTACATATTATTAATTTACAGATACTGAAGGGTAACCCAGTTACATTTTAGCCTACAGGGAAGTATTAGCACTTTACGAAGGAGGTACTGTATCGTGGTTTGAGTATACTGATTTTAAAATTTCTTCTCTTAAATATATCTCGAATAGACGTTTAGGTTATAGGATATTTTATTAAAATTATATAAAAATTTTTAGCGATAATAAAATAAAATATTCCATCTGCTTAACTTGCATTTTAAATGAACAGTCTTCATTACATTTTCTTATTTTCAAACTTTTCTTACAAAAATGGAAGAGGAGGAGGAAAAAGTTTATCTTCTCCTATTACTCGCTTGAAACCTTTTTCTTATTTTATGAAGGAAAAATAATTTTTAAAACTAATTCTAAAATTAGTAAGAGAGAAAGATTCAAAAGTTTCAAATGTACTTTTTTTTTATTCTCAAGTTATATAATTTAAACACGTTCTTTTCATAAGGGAATTTTTTAATAATTTTATTAAAAATGAAATATTTTTCTACTTTAGCAATTGCTTCTTATTAATAAAATATCCAATTACAGCTACACTTCATAAACTTTGAAGATTAAATAAATACTTCAAATGTTTTTTTTAGCATTAATTAATATCTTCTTCGTTTTAAAATAATTAAATAATTTATTAAAAATTGTGTATAAAAACAAGCCTTTAAAGGAAAAAATCGAATTATATAAGCCTATATTAAAATTTTTATATATTATTTTTAGCATTACGCGCCCACTTAGCTAATGATTTTAATAGTAAATCAGTTAAATGTGTTTTTTTTTTTTTTAAATTATTGAGTTATAAATATTAAATTAAAAAAATATATATATATAGTAAATGCTTGTTATAAGAATAACTTAAAATTTTTTTAGACAAAATATTGTGTATTAAAGAGCATTTTATAATCAAACTTTCTGCATTAGGAATGTTACACCTCGATATAGCGTTACCCTAGTAAAGCGCCGATAAAGACGTGCGGATAGATCATCCTCGTAAACATTAAACATAGGGCCATTTATTTATATAAGGATTAATGACGTAGAACTGACCTCATTATTATGTATGATTTTTATTATGGGGCACTTCGATTTAGCGTCATTAATGGATTTTAAGTTTGAGGCGAACGAACGATGGCGCTAAATCGAAGTTTGACAATACATTATTCTTGCCATCTGTTACTCGAATGAAATGATTAAAATTTTTATATTAACGTCCTTCATAAAATTCTTTTTATTCAAAGCGAATTTAATATACTTAATACTTTCAAACTGGAGAACTGGGATTTGTTATCTTGTAGAAAAATAAGTTT
The DNA here is from genome assembly GCF_000671375.1 of Centruroides sculpturatus. Taxonomy (NCBI): domain Eukaryota; kingdom Metazoa; phylum Arthropoda; class Arachnida; order Scorpiones; family Buthidae; genus Centruroides; species Centruroides sculpturatus. The sequence goes on from NW_019384772.1 coordinate 231,921, forward strand.
ATAATTATCTACAAAACTTTTTTTTTTTGTTTTAATACTCTCTCCAGTGTTATTATTTTATATTTTTATTCATTAATCTATTTTTCATATCTACTTTGTTTAATTTTGATTAATAATAATGTACTTTCTTTAATTATCTTCGCGATTATTCATTTATTTGTCGACGACGAACCGATTCATTAATGATAAAACACTTTTATGTAATTCAATTTATTAAAATTATTATTATTATTTTTTAAAATAACATTTTTATACTTAAAAATACTATAGAATTGTAATGTTTACAGTGTTTTTTTTTCTCTTATTAAAGTAATAAATGACTCATAAAATTAAGTGATGAATGTAATTTTAACGCATTTTCTGATTAACTAGGTTAATCTATAACTATAAATCGATGCTCGACTTGTTCCACGATTTTCTCACTGTAAATTAACAGCAAATAATCTAGTTCATAGATTTTTACAAATTACTAATCTAAAGTTAACAGTAAATATGACGTGTAAATGATGGAAGGACATAGATTTTAAAAATAAGCAGTTGCTTAATAATGTTTACAAACTTAAGTCATAAGTATAAATATAAAATATTAATTGTTTATGTAATAATTTACTGAAAACCCCATTTTTTTTCTGACGAATCAAAATTAAATATGACAAGAAAAACAGAAAAAAAAGAAGCATAAAATTTTGTCTGTTGACAACTTGCCAAACTGCAACAGGAAGACTGAATTAGTCACTTCATTCTAAGAATTGACTTGTTACATCAGGATTAAGGTAGCCCCGAGGTTTGTTTACATTCTCTGGGATATGATTAGAAAATTAAAGATGATATTTAAAGGATTCTTCTTTTTAAATTTTACTAATTTTACCTATATATATCACATATAAATAAATAAATTTATATTTTGAGCGCGAGATAATGATAAAATGTAGTTGAAATTAGTTTGCTATCCGACCAAACCACGAGGATTTTATTAAAATTTTCTTAATCTCTTGTCTTTTATGAATACTTATGAAAGTAATTAAACGAATTTATTTAACTCCATTTCTCGCTAATACCGAATGGATTTTTTTTCCATGTTTATCATGGTTCAGTCGGGTCCAGAATGGGTAGACCACTGAGCTAGTGGGGCTTGGAGAGATGCCATTTTTTTTTTTAAACAAATAAAACATATAGAATGTTTCTGTACTAATAAATAGCGGTTTTAAAGATATTTTTGTTAGTGAAAAATAGTATTAATTTATAGAGATAGAACATGCCCGTATCGGTTCCTAAGTTTTCTTCGGATCTGGGAATTCCCTACTCCTGATAATGTCCGTCGAGAAGGTATTAAGGGATGGGGTCGGATGTCTTTGAAAATTTGTGCCAACTCGAAATCAGACAGGATCACAGAGCGAAAGACTAGTACCTTCACCCTTCTGAACCACCCACATCTATGAAAACGTTCTTTACAATATTTTTTTGTATTGATTAATACGATATGCATGATAATTTTCACGTTTTTTTATAACTACAGACTAAAAAACTTCTATTATTTTTTTAAAAATAGTCCCTAAAGTGGAATAGTTTCCAGTTTTCCTACCCTCCCGAAAGAGTTCTTTCGTCCTTTTTATACAAATAAAGGAAAGGTATAATTAAGCGTTGTTTTTATCAGGCTGAACTGTAATACGCCAACGACTCCGCCGACAATATTAGGCGTTTGTTTATGCATATTATGGCACTAACTTCAACCTTGGGCTAGAATGTCGTTGACCAATATAACCAAGGTTAACCGGCCACTTAATAAACAACTCCGTTCAAATTATATCTTTTTAAGAACGTTCGAAGAAGTGGCGGAGGCGAAAAGAAACGGGGGGAGAGAAAAATTGATAACGCTAGTCGGATAGGAATTAAAATATATAAAAAATTCATGAAGGAGAAAAGGCGAACATTATTGATAAAATATATCTTTGATGCGATTTCTTTCATAATTAAAATAGAAAAAAAAATGAATTAATGTAAAGAAAGAACCACAGAATGCAATTTAGTTTTTTTATTCCAAGTTAAATTTGGATAAAATCTATAAAAGAGATTTTCATATTTACATTGTATTGAAACAGATTTTAGAATATATATATATATTTTTTTATTTTTCTAAAAGAAAATCTATTTAAAGCAGTCGAATTTTTAATCTTTAAAAAGAGAATCAAATCGTATAGCCTATATATCCGGATTGATTTTTATGATAAAAATAACCTCTTCTAGGACTAGGAAAGACTTTAATGTTAATTTATTACTTGGAAATAGTAATAAATTTTTTGAATTAGAAGGCATTTTATTCAATTCTTTTATTAATATAATAATTCTCCATCTTGTGTATAAAAAGATACTATGACACTTGAGCAGTTTCTATCTATAAAAATAATTTAAAATTTATTGTGTATGTATGTATGTATATATGTTATAGGCTATATATAGCCTATATAAAACAATTTACTGTCTTTATACATTGTGTATAAAATACTAAATAGTCAATATATACGAGATACACTGTAAACTGTTCGATAAAATTTACATATACAGTACTACAAAAGCTATTTGTTTATACAGAAAAACAATTTAGTGTATTTTTGTGGTAAATAAGTTTTCATTCAAACAGGTAAATAGTTAAACAAAACACAGAGTTCATTCAATAATTTAATGTTTAGTGTTTTGTGTTTAAATAATTAATGTTATTTGTTTAGTGTTTCGTATTATAAAATAAATAGTTTTGTTATAAAAAAAAAAAAACTTAACTTACAACACTAGTTGCTATTATTTATTATTGATGATACAGATAAAAAGATTTAATCATTTGGAAGATAATAAACGTGACGAAACTCAGGAAGTTCGAACAGATATATGACGTAATGCTATCTAGCTCGGATTTTATAATTGTATTAATAGTTGAATTAATAGGTTAATAATCCTATAAAAATATATTTTATATTAGTATACACTTTTTAAAGGTTATAAAATTTTATGGAGGTTTTTTGAAAGCTTAACGTACAAAAGAGTATCTGATCTAAAGAGAGTTTTTAAAATTAAATTTTAGTTTTATTTTCTAAAATATTTTTTGAATGGTAAATGATTGTCTCGAATTTAAACTTCGAGATTACGGGAATAAAAAAATGTGTATTAATTGTTTTTAATTAATTTAAGTTATTAGAAATTCTGAAGGAGACGATGTAAAATTCTTTTTTTCTTGAAGAAAAATAAGTTGGAAGGATAAGAGAGAAAAGAAAATATGAGATAAAGGATAGAGTACACAAATTAGAAGACGACTCAGAGAATTAAGATAAAAAGAAAAGACACAGGTTAACGAGAAGAGAGACAAAGGATGTAGAGAAGAATAATAAATTCGGAAAGAGAGAGGAATTCTTATGCAGTAAAGATTGAACAAGAAACAATCGATTGATGCCGAAGAAAAATCCAATAATTAAAGTAAAAGAAACATTTTCAAAATAGTTTTGTTGCCAGATGAAATTTTACATCGTTTCTATCTCGTTTGTTTTCTTCGGCAATTGTCCACGATAGGAATTTGCATTCTCTTTTCGAAGCTCTATAAATATTTTACTTTTATAAATATACAAATGTCCTTTTCTTTGCTGTTTGCCTTAACCAAAATAAAAAGAAAACAAAAATACTCTCTAAAATTTCTAAATAAGAAAGCGAATATTTTAGTTTATTTTCCGATCCTGGTATCCTACGTTTCTTTGTTTGAATATATGTATAAATAGAGGTAGGGAAATGAAAAGCTGCTTGGCTAGAAATGAGTTTTTTTTCTTTTTTTTTTCTTAGAAAACCTTCATTCAAATCATCGAATCCCTCGTACCGAAAGTGGAAAACTTTCAATATTTCACTTCTGCAAACAGGGAGGCCCATTTGTCAAAACAGTTTTCTGTTAGAGCCCGGTCATTACGGGCAAACTCCGATGTGGATATACATAATACTTTTTTATGGTGGATGGCTTCTTATCACTTTTGACATCGGCTTTAATAGATTGGATAACGACCTACATTTTCCTCTCTCTCTCTCTCTCGTTCACCCCCTTAATCACGTGATTCGGAGGGAGCGCGAGTAAAATCGTTCCGATCCGGTTTCTCGCAGCCCGCGGCCTAAAAATTGCTTTTTTGGTATGTCATTAGAAGGTAAGACGGTACATTAAGGGCTTAAAATCTTGTTTCTGACGTCATTTCTCGACATTTCAACTGGGAAAAGGGGAGGGGAACAGACGAAAAGGTAAAGACGGTCGAAAAATGAAAATCGTACCGTTTATTTAAGGATGTTGAAACTAGTATTATTTTAATGTTTTCAGATTTTGTTTGACACGTTTCATTGCTTTGATTTACTTACGTTCGTAGGTTTATACAGAAATGAACTTTAAAAAAATAAATCTATTGAGTGGAATTAATTTAAGAGCGAATATATCAAAGATGTAATCAAATTAATACACACTTTACTGCCGGAAAATAACACGGCAATATTCATTCACATGATTATATACTGAAACGTTTGGTTTTTACACAGGAGATATCTCGCCTTAATTACATACTTCGTATTTTCCCTTACGAAAGATTTTCGTTTGAGACTTAAATTGTATAATTAACTTTGACCTCCGGAAATCCTTTTTTAAATTCTCACATATCGATATTAGGGAGGGGGAGAAATAGAATTTAAATAAATTTAATTCGTTCTTATTTTGTTATAGTTTAATACAAAATAGAGCAATTGTTTAATTATTATGTTTAGAAGTGAATTTAGGAACTTATCTTTATAGTGGAAAATAATTTTCTTTACTGTAGAGAATTTATTGTATGAAAGTATATCAAAGTATAATTGGTTTTCATCTCAATTACCCGTTCATACACTAACAATAATTTATAGGTATGTGTATGGATAGGAATTGAGGAACGAATTAATTCCTGGTATCTCTCTAAGGCTCTTGTAGAAGAATCCATAATTAACAAGAATTGTTCAGAAAAGATAAGCTGTAAATCTGAATATAAATTATAACAAAAGAAAATAACGTGTGTTGATAATGGCGATTTCATAATTATAAGACAAGAATTTGTCAATAATAAAGAATTACATCTGTATTTGACATAACGGGTACGAAAATTAAACAGGTTTTTCCCTGGAGCATACCCAAGTTATCTTCATTGAAAGGATTTCAATGAAGCATAACGTCTGATCGAAACGGATATATAATACAATTTTTAATGCACACATTTTAACAATTGTATAAAGTTTTGTTGTTGCTCTGTTTGTGTAATAATAATACAGCCGTATATCTTACTGGTAACAAGCGGAGGGATTGTTTAATCGTGTCCTCAGTAACATTTTTGTAATCGTACAATCTTGAAAAGCGACTCTACTACATGTACACTATTACTTTGAGATTGAATTTCCGAAAGGTAGGATTTCTTTACTACTCCAATACTGTACTCTATAGCTCTTTTATAGAACTAGTTTCGTTGGGAGTTCTTTCATGGAAGATACTTTGTTAAAGCATTCGATAGAAGGAACTATTTGCCCAAAGGATTATTACTCCCGCACCCAATTTCTGAAGATCGTGAGGCTGTTGAAAAGGGACTCATCACTAATAGACTCTTCGATAAATGAAAGCTTGCAAGAGAAGTGTATAATTGACTATGCTGTGCCGTCAGTGTTGTTTGTGCAGAGATTTCTCTAAGACATTCTGATAATTTTAATTAGAAAAGTTGCAGCAAAGAGTTTAACGAAGAAAAAAAAACAAGCTTCAACTTCTGTTTTTTTCCGTAAATTTATGTATACAAATTTTCTTAGATGAATAATAATCGTGTTTATTAAATTGCTTTCATATTCTACGATGATTTATAAGATTCTGAGTTAATTTAAGTAAGTAAAAAATTATTTTTACGTGCATTAACATTAAGACGATGATTTTACACAGGAATTTAAACAATATAATTTTATTTTCATTTTAGTAATTATACGTAATTTATTTTTGATTATGATTTACAAAAGTTAAAATACTAAACCTGGAGGATCATTTTATTATAAAAAGCGTGCGAGCGGTAAATCATCAAAGTGTTAATCCACTTAAACATTCAAGATTTTAATCCTTAAAGTTCTTTGCTGAAAACGTCAAAGCACGTCGTCTTCCTATCTCGAAAAGCTGCAACGTTTCATCTCTCTTCATTATTTGGAAATTTCCGGCTTTAAGTTTTCGATACGCATGAAGAGTCTCTTACATATTTGCATATCCTTGATCGTTCGTTGCTCGTTCCTGTTGACAATAAAAATGTCGTTTCCGAAAAAAAAGAACAACTTTTAGATGCTAAGCTGGTTTTAAAGTATCTTTCACGCTATCTAAACTTTATTCTAGCTCTTCGTTTATATGAAATATCGTTCTGCTCGAAATTCTCAATGGCAATCGAAGGCAATTCCTTTGCTCTTCAGATTATCTTTTTAGATGAATAATCCATACAAATTTAATGGAATTAGTCATCATCCTTATAAATCATCTGATATATATCATCATGTTTACCTTCAAGTTTAAAAATTAGATTATAAAAGGTTTGATTTTATAAATAGTAAGCCATATGATTCCTTCGAAAGGCGTTAAAAATACTTGTGAATGAAACCCTTCAGTATTGTGAATTACTCGTGTTTAGTGTGCATTGTTTAAACTGCTTCAACTTAACGCCAAACTCGATTTAGTACAAGTTTCAAAGGCAAACATGGCAGCTCCAAATCGAAATTTAGCTGTAATTTAGTTATATATATAAGGGAAAAAAGTATATATTTGAGAAAATCCCGAAACAATTGTAAACAATTTCTAAAATATTACTTTTTAATATCGTATTTTAATATAAAATGGCTATAGGACAGATTTTATCGTTTTTTCAGTCGGTTATTTAAATAGTAATCTGTGATAAGATCAAATAGTGCTGGTATCGAACGTCTCTTATAGTAACTTCAGTCTGATATGGAACTCGTTACTGCATATATCGGTAAATCTTCGAATTTTATCGTGTCGTGTTGCAGCGAAGTCGAGATCTTAATGCATTTCGTCGGAAGAAAACTTGTTTATTGATACATTAACTTAGTGTGGTCGATAATAATTAATACTTCGGATGATATATAATAAAAAATGAGAGCATTCAATTTCTAGTTACTTAACTTTTTATGTAAGAAGGCTCAGGATTTCTGCTTTTAACAATTTTACACTTCGTTGCAAAAATATAAATAAAATGGCCGGTGTTTGTTTTCAGGTTTTAACATTTAATGGAAATAATAAGTAAACTGTTCATCCTATCGGATGGTTATCGATTTTTTTTCTGAAAAATCACACTGTAATGAGTGTTACAGGAAACTAACTTCCGCGGTGATGACCGTAACGTACGATCTTCCGTCCTTTTGTATAAAACTTGCATAATATTTCCGTAGTTGCGTGACCTAGGAAGACTTTCTAGTTACGAATAGCGTTACGTCACGGCCAATTGCCACCGAGTTAAAATCATATGGTAGTTTTTTTTTTAAAGTAGCGCTATAGAAGCGACTTCAACTATTAAACCGTTTTTGTTACCATCTCTTAAAAATTTTTGGTACAGATCAATGCAGTGACGTGTTATCCTATAGGCAAAAAAGAACGATTGCCTGGGGACCCCAAACCAATCTATTATAATAAAACATTTCCCCAAAAAACTTCCCTCGAAGAGAAATGTTAACACTGTAAATGGGGCCCCCCTTAATTGAAATTGGCCTGGGTTCCACGAAGCTATAACGCGCCACTGGATCAATGTTTAGCCAAAGTTCAAATTTTCGCTCTCTCTCGATCGAAGACTATTAGATCCAATATAGAAACCGTGATTATCTCAATTTATGAAATGATATTAGGGCATAACTGAAGTTAACGGTTAGAATTACGTCATTCTGTGCAATTTCGTCGAGAGAGAAGGTCGCAACATTTAGCGGTGTAGCGACAACAATAAAGATCGATCGAAGTGGCAACATCCAACGTGTATCGGTCACGTGACGTTTTCCTTAACAATCGATCGAAGAACTACAAATCGTTCTTCCTCTCTAAATTCTCTTTTGTAATTGAAAATCTACAAAGTACGAAGTTTAGAAGGTAACAAAACTCAGTATTAGCTGAGAAAAATGACACTTTTTAAAATTTATATACAGTATACATACGGAATTTGTTAATTTTATCAAGTAATGTATAAAAAAACGCACAATTAACAAATTTAAAATGTATGATAATAACTCAGATTATATAACTGAGATTAACGTTACGACGGGCTCATTGTTTCGGTATTGTTTTCATGTATATAATAAAAGATGTGCAATATTTTATTTCATTTCAGTCTATTTTAGAACACTCCTCCGTTTTAGGGGAACGAATACACGTTCGTATTTCAGTATATAATTGTAGTAAAATAATTATTTTCCCAGCTGAGTTTTTCTTCTCCATTAAAGCGCATCTTCTAAAAGCGCTACTTCATCTAACGACTTTCTTTTCACGCATAAAGCGTTGCTGTAACGATCTGTTCTAAATCGTCGACGGAAAACTTCAATTGCTCTTTTTATCCAATCCGTTTACTTATGTTCAAAGACACAAGCCAGCGACTGTTGCGTGTTCTCAAACCGCATTCGACTTTCCATCAGTGTAAAATCGACTCTAATCTTTTATTCTAGCGACGGAAGCGCATCGTTCTTTCCGATTATTTTACGTGGAAAAGTATCAGAGAGACGATCCATCCCTGGTGAAATATCTTTAATCTCGTTGTCACGTTCACGGTCGGTTATGCGCCACTCCAATCTGTCTTACATCGTCCGTCACGTCAATAGTGAGTAGATTGTCTCCTGCCTCTCCTGCCTACACGATCGAAACGCCTTTCCAAAATTATGTTACCAAAGAGGAAGCGGAGCAATTACCGCGTTTGTTAAAGACCACCTCGGGGAGTAACATGCTCCGTTGCCTCTTCACATCTCCAATTAAAGAAGCGAGTTTTTAATAAGAAGAAAAAATTTTTGACAATCACGTGATCGATCTACGCGCAGATTTTGTAAAGTAATGAAACTTCACTCTTACGCTTCTAAATTGACGAATTAATTGTTTATTTATTGGAGAATTGTAGAAAAAAAAACGTACCCAATTATCACCTGACAGAAAGGATTCAGAGAGAAAGGCCCTGACCTAAATTACTGTGCTCTATTTTTGATTTTGGTGACTCTTCTCGCTCAATTTTAGAAGCGTTTTAAAATTAGTTTTTCGCTTAATAATCGAAGAACATTCACTTGACTTTTCATATATTTAAATAGTAAGTTTAATATTAAAAAAAGCAGGTGAATATCGTTAATTTTTACTCTCCAGGAGTGTAACTATGATACTAAAATTGAAGATCGTGACAATTGCACGAAAACAATAGTGGCGTAATTACCACGTGATTTATTCTATCGATTCGATGCCTCCCGATTGTAGTTAACGTAACTCGCACCCTGTCAAACATACGGCTTAATATAATGTTCCATTTATTAAATTAAAGTGATGTTTTATCCCCACGATCTGATCAATATTGAATCGTAGTACTTTCGATCGATTCAATTTCAAATGGATTTATTTGATAAAATTATTTTTGTCCTTTTTTTAGTATCTATTTTTGTGATAAAATAGATTCGAATTATTAAACTTATTGGCCGAAGAATTGATATTTTAGTACATAACGAAAGTTTTTGAGTAGTTCTCCATTATCACATTACGTATAACTCGAATATCGACGTGTAATGATAAACTGTCATGTGATAGCTTTAACAGACTGTTATTTATAAACCTACAAGGTCTTTTGATATACATTCTTCACACATGTTTTCGTGTTTTGTCACATGTTTTAAATTACTATAAAATTTTACAAATTATCTTTGACACTTATGAAAAATTCATTATANATAGAATTGTAATGTTTACAGTGTTTTTTTTTTCTCTTATTAAAGTAATAAATGACTCATAAAATTAAGTGATGAATGTAATTTTAACGCATTTTCTGATTAACTAGGTTAATCTATAACTATAAATCGATGCTCGACTTGTTCCACGATTTTCTCACTGTAAATTAACAGCAAATAATCTAGTTCATCGATTTTTACAAATTACTAATCTAAAGTTAACAGTAAATATGACGTGTAAATGATGGAAGGACATAGATTTTAAAAATAAGCAGTTGCTTAATAATGTTTACAAACTTAAGTCATAAGTATAAATATAAAATATTAATTGTTTATGTAATAATTTACTGAAAACCCCATTTTTTTTTCTGACGAATCAAAATTAAATATGACAAGAAAAACAGAAAAAAAAGAAGCATAAAATTTTGTCTGTTGACAACTTGCCAAACTGCAACAGGAAGACTGAATTAGTCACTTCATTCTAAGAATTGACTTGTTACATCAGGATTAAGGTAGCCCCGAGGTTTGTTTACATTCTCTGGGATATGATTAGAAAATTAAAGATGATATTTAAAGGATTCTTCTTTTTAAATTTTACTAATTTTACCTATATATATCACATATAAATAAATAAATTTATATTTTGAGCGCGAGATAATGATAAAATGTAGTTGAAATTAGTTTGCTATCCGACCAAACCACGAGGATTTTATTAAAATTTTCTTAATCTCTTGTCTTTTATGAATACTTATGAAAGTAATTAAACGAATTTATTTAACTCCATTTCTCGCTAATACCGAATGGATTTTTTTTCCATGTTTATCATGGTTCAGTCGGGTCCAGAATGGGTAGACCACTGAGCTAGTGGGGCTTGGAGAGATGCCATTTTTTTTTTTAAACAAATAAAACATATAGAATGTTTCTGTACTAATAAATAGCGGTTTTAAAGATATTTTTGTTAGTGAAAAATAGTATTAATTTATAGAGATAGAACATGCCCGTATCGGTTCCTAAGTTTTCTTCGGATCTGGGAATTCCCTACTCCTGATAATGTCCGTCGAGAAGGTATTAAGGGATGGGGTCGGATGTCTTTGAAAATTTGTGCCAACTCGAAATCAGACAGGATCACAGAGCGGAAGACTAGTACCTTCACCCTTCTGAACCACCCACATCTATGAAAACGTTCTTTACAATATTTTTTTGTATTGATTAATACGATATGCATGATAATTTTCACGTTTTTTTATAACTACAGACTAAAAAACTTCTATTATTTTTTTAAAAATAGTCCCTAAAGTGGAATAGTTTCCAGTTTTCCTACCCTCCCGAAAGAGTTCTTTCGTCCTTTTTATACAAATAAAGGAAAGGTATAATTAAGCGTTGTTTTTATCAGGCTGAACTGTAATACGCCAACGACTCCGCCGACAATATTAGGCGTTTGTTTATGCATATTATGGCACTAACTTCAACCTTGGGCTAGAATGTCGTTGACCAATATAACCAAGGTTAACCGGCCACTTAATAAACAACTCCGTTCAAATTATATCTTTTTAAGAACGTTCGAAGAAGTGGCGGAGGCGAAAAGAAACGGGGGGAGAGAAAAATTGATAACGCTAGTCGGATAGGAATTAAAATATATAAAAAATTCATGAAGGAGAAAAGGCGAACATTATTGATAAAATATATCTTTGATGCGATTTCTTTCATAATTAAAAAAGAAAAAAAATGAATTAATGTAAAGAAAGAACCACAGAATGCAATTTAGTTTTTTTATTCCAAGTTAAATTTGGATAAAATCTATAAAAGAGATTTTCATATTTACATTGTATTGAAACAGATTTTAGAATATATATATATATTTTTTTATTTTTCTAAAAGAAAATCTATTTAAAGCAGTCGAATTTTTAATCTTTAAAAAGAGAATCAAATCGTATAGCCTATATATCCGGATTGATTTTTATGATAAAAATAACCTCTTCTAGGACTAGGAAAGACTTTAATGTTAATTTATTACTTGGAAATAGTAATAAATTTTTTGAATTAGAAGGCATTTTATTCAATTCTTTTATTAATATAATAATTCTCCATCTTGTGTATAAAAAGATACTATGACACTTGAGCAGTTTCTATCTATAAAAATAATTTAAAATTTATTGTGTATGTATGTATGTATATATGTTATAGGCTATATATAGCCTATATAAAACAATTTACTGTCTTTATACATTGTGTATAAAATACTAAATAGTCAATATATACGAGATACACTGTAAACTGTTCGATAAAATTTACATATACAGTACTACAAAAGCTATTTGTTTATACAGAAAAACTATTTAGTGTATTTTTGTGGTAAATAAGTTTTCATTCAAACAGGTAAATAGTTAAACAAAACACAGAGTTCATTCAATAATTTAATGTTTAGTGTTTTGTGTTTAAATAATTAATGTTATTTGTTTAGTGTTTCGTATTATAAAATAAATAGTTTTGTTATAAAAAAAAAAAAACTTACAACACTAGTTGCTATTATTTATTATTGATGATACAGATAAAAAGATTTAATCATTTGGAAGATAATAAACGTGACGAAACTCAGGAAGTTCGAACAGATATATGACGTAATGCTATCTAGCTCGGATTTTATAATTGTATTAATAGTTGAATTAATAGGTTAATAATCCTATAAAAATATATTTTATATTAGTATACACTTTTTAAAGGTTATAAAATTTTATGGAGGTTTTTTGAAAGCTTAACGTACAAAAGAGTATCTGATCTAAAGAGAGTTTTTAAAATTAAATTTTAGTTTTATTTTCTAAAATACTTTTTGAATGGTAAATGATTGTCTCGAATTTAAACTTCGAGATTACGGGAATAAAAAAATGTGTATTAATTGTTTTTAATTAATTTAAGTTATTAGAAATTCTGAAGGAGACGATGTAAAATTCTTTTTTTCTTGAAGAAAAATAAGTTGGAAGGATAAGAGAGAAAAGAAAATATGAGATAAAGGATAGAGTACACAAATTAGAAGACGACTCAGAGAATTAAGATAAAAAGAAAAGACACAGGTTAACGAGAAGAGAGACAAAGGATGTAGAGAAGAATAATAAATTCGGAAAGAGAGAGGAATTCTTATGCAGTAAAGATTGAACAAGAAACAATCGATTGATGCCGAAGAAAAATCCAATAATTAAAGTAAAAGAAACATTTTCAAAATAGTTTTGTTGCCAGATGAAATTTTACATCGTTTCTATCTCGTTTGTTTTCTTCGGCAATTGTCCACGATAGGAATTTGCATTCTCTTTTCGAAGCTCTATAAATATTTTACTTTTATAAATATACAAATGTCCTTTTCTTTGCTGTTTGCCTTAACCAAAATAAAAAGAAAACAAAAATACTCTCTAAAATTTCTAAATAAGAAAGCGAATATTTTAGTTTATTTTCCGATCCTGGTATCCTACGTTTCTTTGTTTGAATATATGTATAAATAGAGGTAGGGAAATGAAAAGCTGCTTGGCTAGAAATGAGTTTTTTTTCTTTTTTTTTTCTTAGAAAACCTTCATTCAAATCATCGAATCCCTCGTACCGAAAGTGGAAAACTTTCAATATTTCACTTCTGCAAACAGGGAGGCCCATTTGTCAAAACAGTTTTCTGTTAGAGCCCGGTCATTACGGGCAAACTCCGATGTGGATATACATAATACTTTTTTATGGTGGATGGCTTCTTATCACTTTTGACATCGGCTTTAATAGATTGGATAACGACCTACATTTTCCTCTCTCTCTCTCTCTCGTTCACCCCCTTAATCACGTGATTCGGAGGGAGCGCGAGTAAAATCGTTCCGATCCGGTTTCTCGCAGCCCGCGGCCTAAAAATTGCTTTTTTGGTATGTCATTAGAAGGTAAGACGGTACATTAAGGGCTTAAAATCTTGTTTCTGACGTCATTTCTCGACATTTCAACTGGGAAAAGGGGAGGGGAACAGACGAAAAGGTAAAGACGGTCGAAAAATGAAAATCGTACCGTTTATTTAAGGATGTTGAAACTAGTATTATTTTAATGTTTTCAGATTTTGTTTGACACGTTTCATTGCTTTGATTTACTTACGTTCGTAGGTTTATACAGAAATGAACTTTAAAAAAATAAATCTATTGAGTGGAATTAATTTAAGAGCGAATATATCAAAGATGTAATCAAATTAATACACACTTTACTGCCGGAAAATAACACGGCAATATTCATTCACATGATTATATACTGAAACGTTTGGTTTTTACACAGGAGATATCTCGCCTTAATTACATACTTCGTATTTTCCCTTACGAAAGATTTTCGTTTGAGACTTAAATTGTATAATTAACTTTGACCTCCGGAAATCCTTTTTTAAATTCTCACATATCGATATTAGGGAGGGGGAGAAATAGAATTTAAATAAATTTAATTCGTTCTTATTTTGTTATAGTTTAATACAAAATAGAGCAATTGTTTAATTATTATGTTTAGAAGTGAATTTAGGAACTTATCTTTATAGTGGAAAATAATTTTCTTTACTGTAGAGAATTTATTGTATGAAAGTATATCAAAGTATAATTGGTTTTCATCTCAATTACCCGTTCATACACTAACAATAATTTATAGGTATGTGTATGGATAGGAATTGAGGAACGAATTAATTCCTGGTATCTCTCTAAGGCTCTTGTAGAAGAATCCATAATTAACAATTGTTCAGAAAAGATAAGCTGTAAATCTGAATATAAATTATAACAAAAGAAAATAACGTGTGTTGATAATGGCGATTTCATAATTATAAGACAAGAATTTGTCAATAATAAAGAATTACATCTGTATTTGACATAACGGGTACGAAAATTAAACAGGTTTTTCCCTGGAGCATACCCAAGTTATCTTCATTGAAAGGATTTCAATGAAGCATAACGTCTGATCGAAACGGATATATAATACAATTTTTAATGCACACATTTTAACAATTGTATAAAGTTTTGTTGTTGCTCTGTTTGTGTAATAATAATACAGCCGTATATCTTACTGGTAACAAGCGGAGGGATTGTTTAATCGTGTCCTCAGTAACATTTTTGTAATCGTACAATCTTGAAAAGCGACTCTACTACATGTACACTATTACTTTGAGATTGAATTTCCGAAAGGTAGGATTTCTTTACTACTCCAATACTGTACTCTATAGCTCTTTTATAGAACTAGTTTCGTTGGGAGTTCTTTCATGGAAGATACTTTGTTAAAGCATTCGATAGAAGGAACTATTTGCCCAAAGGATTATTACTCCCGCACCCAATTTCTGAAGATCGTGAGGCTGTTGAAAAGGGACTCATCACTAATAGACTCTTCGATAAATGAAAGCTTGCAAGAGAAGTGTATAATTGACTATGCTGTGCCGTCAGTGTTGTTTGTGCAGAGATTTCTCTAAGACATTCTGATAATTTTAATTAGAAAAGTTGCAGCAAAGAGTTTAACGAAGAAAAAAAAACAAGCTTCAACTTCTGTTTTTTTCCGTAAATTTATGTATACAAATTTTCTTAGATGAATAATAATCGTGTTTATTAAATTGCTTTCATATTCTACGATGATTTATAAGATTCTGAGTTAATTTAAGTAAGTAAAAAATTATTTTTACGTGCATTAACATTAAGACGATGATTTTACACAGGAATTTAAACAATATAATTTTATTTTCATTTTAGTAATTATACGTAATTTATTTTTGATTATGATTTACAAAAGTTAAAATACTAAACCTGGAGGATCATTTTATTATAAAAAGCGTGCGAGCGGTAAATCATCAAAGTGTTAATCCACTTAAACATTCAAGATTTTAATCCTTAAAGTTCTTTGCTGAAAACGTCAAAGCACGTCGTCTTCCTATCTCGAAAAGCTGCAACGTTTCATCTCTCTTCATTATTTGGAAATTTCCGGCTTTAAGTTTTCGATACGCATGAAGAGTCTCTTACATATTTGCATATCCTTGATCGTTCGTTGCTCGTTCCTGTTGACAATAAAAATGTCGTTTCCGAAAAAAAAGAACAACTTTTAGATGCTAAGCTGGTTTTAAAGTATCTTTCACGCTATCTAAACTTTATTCTAGCTCTTCGTTTATATGAAATATCGTTCTGCTCGAAATTCTCAATGGCAATCGAAGGCAATTCCTTTGCTCTTCAGATTATCTTTTTAGATGAATAATCCATACAAATTTAATGGAATTAGTCATCATCCTTATAAATCATCTGATATATATCATCATGTTTACCTTCAAGTTTAAAAATTAGATTATAAAAGGTTTGATTTTATAAATAGTAAGCCATATGATTCCTTCGAAAGGCGTTAAAAATACTTGTGAATGAAACCCTTCAGTATTGTGAATTACTCGTGTTTAGTGTGCATTGTTTAAACTGCTTCAACTTAACGCCAAACTCGATTTAGTACAAGTTTCAAAGGCAAACATGGCAGCTCCAAATCGAAATTTAGCTGTAATTTAGTTATATATATAAGGGAAAAAAGTATATATTTGAGAAAATCCCGAAACAATTGTAAACAATTTCTAAAATATTACTTTTTAATATCGTATTTTAATATAAAATGGCTATAGGACAGATTTTATCGTTTTTTCAGTCGGTTATTTAAATAGTAATCTGTGATAAGATCAAATAGTGCTGGTATCGAACGTCTCTTATAGTAACTTCAGTCTGATATGGAACTCGTTACTGCATATATCGGTAAATCTTCGAATTTTATCGTGTCGTGTTGCAGCGAAGTCGAGATCTTAATGCATTTCGTCGGAAGAAAACTTGTTTATTGATACATTAACTTAGTGTGGTCGATAATAATTAATACTTCGGATGATATATAATAAAAAATGAGAGCATTCAATTTCTAGTTACTTAACTTTTTATGTAAGAAGGCTCAGGATTTCTGCTTTTAACAATTTTACACTTCGTTGCAAAAATATAAATAAAATGGCCGGTGTTTGTTTTCAGGTTTTAACATTTAATGGAAATAATAAGTAAACTGTTCATCCTATCGGATGGTTATCGATTTTTTTTCTGAAAAATCACACTGTAATGAGTGTTACAGGAAACTAACTTCCGCGGTGATGACCGTAACGTACGATCTTCCGTCCTTTTGTATAAAACTTGCATAATATTTCCGTAGTTGCGTGACCTAGGAAGACTTTCTAGTTACGAATAGCGTTACGTCACGGCCAATTGCCACCGAGTTAAAATCATATGGTAGTTTTTTTTTTAAAATAGCGCTATAGAAGCGACTTCAACTATTAAACCGTTTTTGTTACCATCTCTTAAAAATTTTTGGTACAGATCAATGCAGTGACGTGTTATCCTATAGGCAAAAAAGAACGATTGCCTGGGGACCCCAAACCAATCTATTATAATAAAACATTTCCCCAAAAAACTTCCCTCGAAGAGAAATGTTAACACTGTAAATGGGGCCCCCCTTAATTGAAATTGGCCTGGGTTCCACGAAGCTATAACGCGCCACTGGATCAATGTTTAGCCAAAGTTCAAATTTTCGCTCTCTCTCGATCGAAGACTATTAGATCCAATATAGAAACCGTGATTATCTCAATTTATGAAATGATATTAGGGCATAACTGAAGTTAACGGTTAGAATTACGTCATTCTGTGCAATTTCGTCGAGAGAGAAGGTCGCAACATTTAGCGGTGTAGCGACAACAATAAAGATCGATCGAAGTGGCAACATCCAACGTGTATCGGTCACGTGACGTTTTCCTTAACAATCGATCGAAGAACTACAAATCGTTCTTCCTCTCTAAATTCTCTTTTGTAATTGAAAATCTACAAAGTACGAAGTTTAGAAGGTAACAAAACTCAGTATTAGCTGAGAAAAATGACACTTTTTAAAATTTATATACAGTATACATACGGAATTTGTTAATTTTATCAAGTAATGTATAAAAAAACGCACAATTAACAAATTTAAAATGTATGATAATAACTCAGATTATATAACTGAGATTAACGTTACGACGGGCTCATTGTTTCGGTATTGTTTTCATGTATATAATAAAAGATGTGCAATATTTTATTTCATTTCAGTCTATTTTAGAACACTCCTCCGTTTTAGGGGAACGAATACACGTTCGTATTTCAGTATATAATTGTAGTAAAATAATTATTTTCCCAGCTGAGTTTTTCTTCTCCATTAAAGCGCATCTTCTAAAAGCGCTACTTCATCTAACGACTTTCTTTTCACGCATAAAGCGTTGCTGTAACGATCTGTTCTAAATCGTCGACGGAAAACTTCAATTGCTCTTTTTATCCAATCCGTTTACTTATGTTCAAAGACACAAGCCAGCGACTGTTGCGTGTTCTCAAACCGCATTCGACTTTCCATCAGTGTAAAATCGACTCTAATCTTTTATTCTAGCGACGGAAGCGCATCGTTCTTTCCGATTATTTTACGTGGAAAAGTATCAGAGAGACGATCCATCCCTGGTGAAATATCTTTAATCTCGTTGTCACGTTCACGGTCGGTTATGCGCCACTCCAATCTGTCTTACATCGTCCGTCACGTCAATAGTGAGTAGATTGTCTCCTGCCTCTCCTGCCTACACGATCGAAACGCCTTTCCAAAATTATGTTACCAAAGAGGAAGCGGAGCAATTACCGCGTTTGTTAAAGACCACCTCGGGGAGTAACATGCTCCGTTGCCTCTTCACATCTCCAATTAAAGAAGCGAGTTTTTAATAAGAAGAAAAAATTTTTGACAATCACGTGATCGATCTACGCGCAGATTTTGTAAAGTAATGAAACTTCACTCTTACGCTTCTAAATTGACGAATTAATTGTTTATTTATTGGAGAATTGTAGAAAAAAAAAACGTACCCAATTATCACCTGACAGAAAGGATTCAGAGAGAAAGGCCCTGACCTAAATTACTGTGCTCTATTTTTGATTTTGGTGACTCTTCTCGCTCAATTTTAGAAGCGTTTTAAAATTAGTTTTTCGCTTAATAATCGAAGAACATTCATTTGACTTTTCATATATTTAAATAGTAAGTTTAATATTAAAAAAAGCAGGTGAATATCGTTAATTTTTACTCTCCAGGAGTGTAACTATGATACTAAAATTGAAGATCGTGACAATTGCACGAAAACAATAGTGGCGTAATTACCACGTGATTTATTCTATCGATTCGATGCCTCCCGATTGTAGTTAACGTAACTCGCACCCTGTCAAACATACGGCTTAATATAATGTTCCATTTATTAAATTAAAGTGATGTTTTATCCCCACGATCTGATCAATATTGAATCGTAGTACTTTCGATCGATTCAATTTCAAATGGATTTATTTGATAAAATTATTTTTGTCCTTTTTTTAGTATCTATTTTTGTGATAAAATAGATTCGAATTATTAAACTTATTGGCCGAAGAATTGATATTTTAGTACATAACGAAAGTTTTTGAGTAGTTCTCCATTATCACATTACGTATAACTCGAATATCGAAGTGTAATGATAAACTGTCATGTGATAGCTTTAACAGACTGTTATTTATAAACCTACAAGGTCTTTTGATATACATTCTTCACACATGTTTTCGTGTTTTGTCACATGTTTTAAATTACTATAAAATTTTACAAATTATCTTTGACACTTATGAAAAATTCATTATAAATTAATTTAATAATTTAACTGAATTTCTGATGAAATACACTAAAATAAAACAGTGAAATTTACTTAAAAAATGAGTAAAAAAAATCAAACATTTCGATAGGATTGTATTCTGGTTTGACTCTTTTTAAATCAATGAAAAAAAACTTTATTTTAAGCAGGTGCATTTTTGAATTTGTCGAATGTGTTAAACAGACTTTAGACATTCGACAGACAGAAACTGTTTTATTTAATATTAGTTTTTAAGAGAGTAATTACGGACAGGATAAGCCACTTATTAACATACTTGCCTTTTAAAAATTCATCAAGCGACCATCTGTTGAGGTTTTACGATCCAATCTGTATGAAGAGACCAGGTGTGTGAGCATTTTGAAAAGGAAGAGGTCAGTTCGAAATCGGCCCTTCACCCCTATTATCGTGTTCCGGTCAGCGAGGGGAAAGTTTCTTTATTCTTAAGCGGAGATAAGGTGGACAATGCAGTTGACATATTCTTTCCAACACCTGGGTAGGTATTCACTCCCCTTCTACCTCCCGACAGCTGCGGATGGTTAACAAAAGAATGGTTTCCGCTTCCTGCACCTGTTGCTGATTTTCGCCCCCGCCGTTGATAGAAGGAAAGAAAAAAAAAAAAAAAGGAATAAAGTTGTAAACACGCTCTTCTCTATTAACGAAGTGAGAAATGCTTTTTCTCAACTCGTTAAGACGAAGTTTCCATTTTAATTAAGTTCC
Source organism: Centruroides sculpturatus (assembly GCF_000671375.1). Classification (NCBI taxonomy): domain Eukaryota; kingdom Metazoa; phylum Arthropoda; class Arachnida; order Scorpiones; family Buthidae; genus Centruroides; species Centruroides sculpturatus. Next base: position 252,289 of record NW_019384772.1, read on the forward strand.
TAGCTAAATGATTTAAGAAACTGACCGTGACTAAACTCGTATTGCGTTTTTTTCCCGATTTAAAACTTAAATAATTGCAATAATTCTTAAACTTTATACGAAATTTGCTTCAAACAAATCGAAAGCTTTAAAGTCGAAGAAATTTTTAAAAAAATTGCTAATATTATTCTCGATAATAAATTACTTTATCCATAAAATTTTAACTGGTTTAATATATTATTAATATTTAATATTAAAATGGTAAAAACTCGCTTCTTATACAATTTTATAAATGCTTTTTTGAGAAGGAAACGTACTTCAAAAGCTTCTATATAAAGTGGTTTGTTCGTACTTCTTAAGAATTCATCGCTATCCATGGTTTCTTTTATCTAGAAATTTGGCATTCCTGTTTAAAATGTGAAGCAAGGTCGTATTCGGAATTCATATTTTTATAGAGCTGCCAAGACTTTCAATGATATTACCTCGATAATATTTAAAAAGATTTATTATATGACCTGTTTCGAAAGTAAATTTTTCTCTAATCTTTTTTAAAAAAGTACTTCTTCTAGAATATCGAAATCAATCAAAAACCTCTTAAAGATTTAGAGAACTGTAACAAATAAGTATAAGATGTTTAATGGACTAGAGCTAAAAATCTTTTCATAGAAAAGATTTTAAAAGATCTTTAAAAATATAAAATGATTTTAGAGAGAATTGTTAGAAATTTTCATATAGATTAACCGCCAAATAACACATTTAAATAAGATATTTCGATTAGAATAGAAGTTAAGTATTCCAATTTATGAAGTGCAAATTGAATAAGAGAGAAGTGCTCCAGCAATTATCTATCGACGAATACTCTAACGATTGTCGTTGGGAATACTCAAAATAGGAATAATTCCAACTCAATTTCCTATTCTGAAGATGTAGAATACATTTTCCTGTTTCCTAACTCCTCTTTACGGATTGTTTTTTTTAAATGAAAATACAATTTTGTATGGCTTTTCTGCTTTTTTTATAGGACAATACGTAATATAATATAATAATAATTTTTCATTAGTTATTTTTACATGCAGTTTATGCTTTTAATTAAAGTTCACAGTTTCATAATTTATCATTCGAAGTTTATATTGTCTACAGCTAGAAAAGAAAAAGCGCAGTTTACAATAACCTTTGACATTGAACCGGTTTAATCTCTTGAATGCCAACGTTAGGTGGGAGAGCCAAGATGAATGCATTCGAATTATTTCTCTTCTGAACAATAACTTAATTAGAATGGTATTATATTTATATAAAACTTCAATGTTTGTTCTGTTGTAGACATTCAGATGATATTAAAAAAGATATTTTATATATTTTTACAGTAGAAATCCTTTTATAAGATGTAGAATTTAGTAGAGATAAAGTTTCCAACAATAGAATTTAGTAGATGTGGAATATCAACCTGTGACATTTGATTCAGTAAACAAGTTGGACAGAGGAGAAGAATTCCGCATGAGATGATTCCAGTCATCTCCGATGAAGCATCTTCAGAAGAGGAAAAGAGAGTCAGCAAACTTAGACAGCTGACTCAGTCAAATAACACGTCAGCCCATCACTTCGATTTTAGAGAACATCTACAGACCAAGTTCCGATAATTGATGAGTTGTTGAAAAATCTATCAATTGTCCTCCATATTTTCCTTTTTTTTCCCTTCTATTGTATAGCGGTTGCTAGTCGATTAACCTGTCGTAACGGACAAATATATATATAGAGAGAAAAACATAAAACGTTGGTCTATTCACCACATTGTTGATCAATTATCAATAGCTTCGTTATTTAAAGATAACTCCTGTTTTGGATTCAGTTTCTCTATGACGTCCTTCGAGTTCGTGGACCCACCTGATTGAAAATGTGCCAAAAAATCATTCAAGGTTCGCTACTCGTAAAAAAAAATCTTAAACTGAAAATAGCTAGAGTTTAATTCATTCGACTTCCGTGTTGAATGGGGTGAATCTTAATATTTTACGAATCGTTTAAATTTTTATTAGAAACGAGGGGTCAGTGACCAGCTCGTCCTCGGAGGAAACGAATTACGGTTAATATTAATTATTAATTAATTGTGCTGCGAAAAGGAGGCACGGATGACTGAACCCGGTTTCCGGTTAATAGAGATCTATAGAACTGTAAATGCCTCAGGTTAACTAATTAGTAAGAATCCAGTTAAAGAATAAATGGCTTGTCGTTTCAATAATGACCCACTAATTTCTCACTCCCCAAAGTTCCGAAAAGAATGAGGGAAAAAAAATCAATTGCTACAACAATATTTTTAATATATTCCACAAAACTTGTAATTATCATAGGTTAGTGTGTGTGTGTGTGATTCATACATTAGAAAGAAGGGAATTCTGTCTGGTATTTGGATAACAATAGTCTCACAATGAGAGAAAAAGCCAAGCAGTTGATTTATAATCTTCTCTGTGGGAAGAGAACGGGTAACCGGAGAACTCGGCTTTTCGGGTGCTAGTTTGATAAATGTGAGGCTAGAACCGCACATACTCGAATCATGCGTGACTAATTATCGTTTCTTTCTTCTGTCCTCTTTTGCTGTCACCCGAGATCGATTTATTGACTCGTCGTCTTTATATCGATCAAGGAGTCTGAAAGTTATTTCATTATTATTATTATTATTTATCCTCATTTCTGTTTAGTTCAGGTGAGTTAATGAATCGCTTTACCTTCTCGTTAGTGTGTTCCCGAATAAACTTTCATGATTAAATTTCTGTTTTTAAAAGATAAAAAGGATAAAATTTCTTTTTTCTGTGTGTGCGTGTGCTTTCTAGAACACAGCTTGTTTTTAAAGAAATCTTTTCAAACGAATAGAGAAGAAGATTTTCAAATACATTCCATCGAGTGCGATGATTCACGAAAGCAAATCGAGTAAAGCTCCTGAATTATTACTGTAGTTACCTTTTAAATGACATTTTATGGCGGCATGAAATGAAGCTTGATGGCCTAACATGGATTTGTACGGCGAACAGATTCGATTGTGGTCAGTTACATTCCTGCAAGACTGCAGTCACCGTCATCGGGTAACCCCTGAAGGAAGAAGTAGCTCCGAAGCACGCGACCCAACCATCCTGTATCACGTGTGTGCATGGCATTTGCGTGATCACGTTATAGATGCAGGCGTGCGCCTTCCTGATGACAAAAAAGGAGGACAAATTGCATTTCGACTTCCTCCGTTACGACCAGAACGAAACAAATAAGAATTTGCTTTCTAAACTTAGTTTTATGCAATATTTTTCGTGGAATAAACGGAAATTTTAAATACCGTATTTGCTAAACCTCATGATTACTAAAAGAAAAAAAAGAAGTTTGATTTTTAGAGCTCCGTTTCTCTATTTTTGGACGTAAAAAATACTTCAAAAATTCAAAAAAAGGATAAATATTTTTATCATAGACTCGTGCTATTTCGTAGAATTAATTTGGAGTGAGTAGACGGAATGAAGGATTAATCAGAAACAAGAAGTGAAAGGACAAATCCCTAAGGGTTCTAGAATTGTTTCTAGAAATAGACTTCAATCTGAAGATGTTTGGAGGAAGAACAAAAGATCGATGCGGTGTAGGATCGTAGACAACCTCCATCACAACATCCCTGATTGCACATCCTTTACCTGACACGTTTCGCGTTTCTTCGATAATGTATACAGCGGAGGACATAAACTAGAGAAGGAAAGCGTTCTCTTTCAGGTTTCTTTTTCCAAAAATCGTTTCAAACTACAAAAATTCATCTCTTGGATATATATATTTTTAGCAAACTACATTTGAAAATCTGAAATAAAGTAGTTGAAAAATATTACACACGTCAAAATGAAAAATGTTAGACAAAATAACTTTCAAAAAGTATTCATTTTTACTTGAATTAAAGAGAAATATTAGGTTTTCTTCGTTAATCTTTAATGGAAAAAAACAAAAAAAAAAAAAAAATGTTGAAACTATGATAAATATTAATAATATTTATTTATTTTTTCCACAAATGAAAGTATTTATGTTTAAATCTGAAGATTGAAACTGCTGCAATTTTAAAATCTCTCACTCAGGAATATCCTAAAATACTATAGACCTAGCTCATTTCATAACCAACTTCTCCGAAGTAAACAGTTCGTTTTTGCAATCTCCCTGGAGGAGTAACAGCTCATTTTGTAGTTTTCCTTTAGGGCTAAATCATTCGTTTTGCAAATTCTTCTTCTAGACTAGCTTAATCAGTTTATTTTCGGTTTCTCTTTCGGGATACCAATTCAATTTATAACTCTCTCTCTCTCTCTTTTCCATATAATAACGTCACGTCAATTACTTCTGTATTGTCGTCGTCTTCAAAAAAAATAAGAAAAATTTGAAATGGAACCTATAGTCTCTAGTGTCTTCTTCCCTAATTCTTCGACTGAAATCGGCTTTAGTACTTAACAAAGTATTTAGAAATAAAAAAAAAGAGGTGAACGACACATACCAGAATCACATATCATTCCTTACCTTATAAGGTCAATACCCGACACCTACGTTAAGTTTCCAGGTGTCATCTTTTCTAATAGTATAGATGACATTCATTAGGTGGATAACAGGGCGAAACCACCTACGCGACTGCAAAATATAAATAGATAACGGTCTCAGGTGCGAGCCTCCCCTGTCAAAAGTAGGTGGCAGCTTAATTAATACGGCTCCTCCCTTCCCTAAACATTTTTCTCTTGTTTATTTATTTATAAAACTATAATTATAAAATTAATAGTTTCGACGACTTAAATGGAAATCGCATAAATTATTTATTCCGTTTCGTTGACGGGAGAAAACAAAAGAAACTCACTCGGAGACGTATTCTGTAATTATAACTTGTTGAGAATAAATCACATTTTCCTACGTAACGAGCCTCAAATTGTAATTTCATTAAAAGAGTCGAGGTGCAGATGGTTGTTGCCTGGAGCTTGTATGGAATCGTGTAGCAGACTGTTTCATTCCGAAAATAACCTATTGATTCTTTTATTTTGTTGTTACTAAGTTTGTTGAATTAATCAAAATTATTATGTAAATTAATATGAATTAATCATCCGTAACGTTTAACGATCATTTCGTAGATAGAATCAAAGAAATTTTTAAAAATATTTCCGTTTTTATAATATATTTTTTACGTTTCTAATTAATTTGCTCTTAGTATTTAATACATAGATAGGTAATCTATCCAAATATTCCTGTCCATCTTGGTAATAGGTGTGGTGTGATCAATATATCTCTTGGTTTGACTCGTTCTCTATCCTGATCGCGTATCGTGAGGAGGATGGTGTGTCTGGGGGCCGTTGAGATGGCGGAAACTTGCACCTAACCGGAAATTCCCGGTTGACGCATAGTCTCGACACGACTGGTATGCGTTATGTGAGTAGAGTTTCATAATAAAATTCGATGTTAATGACTTATATTAGGCATTTATAGGTTACATGGCATGTTGGTCGATTCTTGAACTAGCTACAAATCACTAATGCAATACCTTTTTCCTTTATTTTTTTGTTTGAATTGTTAAGTTTATTAAAAAGAAATGTAAACAAACTGAACGATTTAATTGAAAGAAATATGAAATAAATGGGGAAAACAGATAAAAATCATAAAGGAGCTGTGAAAAAAAAGATGTCAATAGAAACAGATTATAGAAAGAAACGAACAAAAGAAACGGGTGAAAGAAAAATAAAACGAGTGAAAAGAAACAGAAATAATGATAGAAGGAAACAAAGAAAATCATATAAAAAGAGTACTGTAAATAGATATGCAAACAATGAAAACGCTTTCTTTGTAATCTGTAACAATTTTTTTTTAAAAATATATATATATTAAAAATTCATGATTTTATTTATTTGAATTAAGGTTATCTTTCTTTATTTGCAAGTGTCATTTTATTTGATATTAGAATTTATCCCCGACAGCTTCATCTTCAATGTTTAATTCAAATAGAGAAATACACCCCACAGATTTTGGAGACGGATGAAGTTGATACGTTTGTTGTTCGGATGATGTAAAATCAATTTTTCTCATTCTCTAGTGTTTTGATCCAATCATTCGATAATTCCTCACCAAACAGAGCATATACCATAGATTGATCCCTCAATTATAAGTTCACGAGAGGAGTGACCTACCTTAAATTACTTCATAACGCTTCTGTAACAAGTAATGATGAAATTTTCTTTAATGTCTTTTCTTGTTTGAAAAATTTTCTGGGTGCAAATTTCTTAAATCGATTTTCCTTCTCTCCAGAAGTTACCTGAGTAAACGTTATTATCGTTCGGATGTAATAAATGTCGAAATTTTCTACAGTATCTCCATGATTGAGATAAATGAAACAACACTTTACACGAAGATAAGTAATAGCCAATTACTTCTCATTACAGAGAAAGATCTTCATTTCATTCCCTACATTTATAACTTATATATTTCCTTTTACTTTATTCCTATAGAAATACTGTACAGTACATCAAGTTTACTTTGTTTGCTTTTCAATATGAATGTAGGCGAATGTATTCTTGAGGATCAAGTAAATTGTCTTTTTATATGTCAACTTAGCATCTAATCTATTGGAAGAATTCATTTTACGACGGTTCTTTATGTATTCTATACGGTACAGCCTGCTTATACAACAAAATATTAGATTAATATTGTTAGGAATATAAGTCAAGCTTGTAATTATCATAACAGTAGATGCTGACATTCATTTTTATCTCTACGCTGGATCCATCAACACATAAATCTATGATATATATCTAAGATAGACGAAGACACTGCAATATCGTACATTGTACTCTAGAGGCTTTTATTCGACATTTTAAAGCTGTAAAATTATTGTCGCTCAATTCGTAAGCCAAAGAAAGAGCTTCATATATCCGAAGGGAATTATTGTAGCACGAAGAGATGAATAACCGAAATAAACCTTTTGACTGGTCAAACCTCTTTAGAATTTAAACAACCTCATATTGTCGACTTTGGAACCTGGAATTTGTAACTGCCCTCATATACCGTATTTTTTCAAAGGCGGTGTCGAGCTGAACACGTAAACCTAAATGCGCGATATCTCTACATTTTCGTGCTCCGTGTAAACGTGCCCGTTTCTTAAATGTTACCATAGACGTAAATTCCGTGAGGTCTCCTAGCAACGGAAAAATTCGGCTTCCTTCTGTTTTCTAATTGGTTAGAATCTAGTAATAGTGGAACGTTATGAAAAGGTTTTCAAGACAAAAGAAGAAAAAAAAGATACTATTTTTGTCCACTTTTATAATATCGTTTTCATTTATTTTATTTTTTATTCTTATTCAAACAAAATAATTAAAAATTGTCCATTTGTTTAATCTTTTTTATTTCTTCTCCAGTCTTAAACATCTTTATCTCCTTTTTTTTCTAGTTTGTGCTTACACCTTTTGATTTGTAAATTAAAAGAAGTAAAATAGTTTTTCCTTTTATTAAGTTAGAAAATATAACAATAATAATCTTTTTTTTATACAAGTAAATTACAACTCCAAATTAACAACAAACCCTCATACTTACGAATTTTAAATATGAATATTCAACCCTTTATTGTCTGTAAAATATCCGCCAAACCTACATTCACTTAAGAGTGTAACGACAACCTAGAGAGATGTAAAAACACCTGCAGGATATCTAAAAAAAACTTTCTCACGATTTCTTTCCTGTAGGAAGAGCAGCCTGTGAAAAGCAGACGTCCTTGATCGGGGACGTTTATTCCTATAGTCGAAAGGAATTTAGTCAAATTCGGAGTTCGCGTGCCGGAAATTAGGGAAGAGGGAGGGATCGACTTCCGTTCTCACAAATTCCCCAGCTGCCGAACAATGTCGCCCCTTTTCTAGTTATCGTATATCGATCGCCATTATTATCGGCACGCATGCGTTCGACAAGGGCTACACACAAGTAGCTCAATTAAAATCCGCGTAGACGAGAACGTGTTCCTTGTTAACGTCGGGTAATGACATTGTCAAGTGTCACAAGATATTCTAATACTACTTAACAAGACTTCAATTGAAGAAGCTACTCATTGACTTAATAAACTGTTATTAGTGTGAATTTTTCGGTTTGCAATTTTTCTTTTTCTTCTTTTCTCCTGTGGTAACACTTAAAAAGTTTTTTTTTTATCGCTATGGTTTTATGTGGAAAAATGAAGAGTTTTCTTCTTCTTCTTCTTCTTCTTCGCCATAAAAACTAGAAAGATATATATGTTTTTTTAGTAACAAGGTGGATAGTACTTTATATCTGGAAGAGGAAAAAATTTCCGGAGTCTCTTCACGTGACGAAACTTTGGTCCATTTCTCTGACTGTACGATTTCTTCACGGCCAAGAAATTCAACACTTTCGACGAAAATAAAACTGGATCCGCTGTAGGAATGTTATAAAATTCTCAAAAGCACCATCTCTTCGAGGGGGGGAATACATAAAATGAACGTCTTAGAATTTTTCAATAATGTGAAAATTACGAATTTTCATCACGTAATATGTTTTTTTCCTCTCTCTCTAAGTGAAAGTATAAAACGAATTTCATTTTTCTCTTCTCGTCTAAGCATTTGATTTATTATTAAGAAACTGAAATGATGATTTATAGTCTGGTACATACATTTCTCCCTTTTTCTTAAGTTCCTTATCGCCCAACTTTATATAAATTGTCGCGATTCGAAGATGTTGCTGACAAGATCTTTAATTCAACAAGTGAATGAAGAATCGATAAGACACGGTCAGTGTTGTTCAGTCGCACTTTTAAGATGATAACATTTAACGGAATACGAATTACTTCATTTCCTTTAATTCGATGTTTCTTTTAATTAAATTGCAAATTAAATGTGGAAAAATATATATTTTTTAACTATTCAAAGTTACATTAACTCGGATTTGATAATTTTTCGAGTGCAATCCACGTAGCAATTACGTTTGAAAATATCATTGATGAATTACCTCATTCGCCCGCCCTATTCTAGCATGAGGGAAGGACAATCTTGACATGAATGAGGTGCCAAGAGGGACGATGTTGTCGGATTGTGTCACCTTGAAGTTTCTCTTCGAAGGGTCTCGGAATAAGGTGAAAAACAGGGTCCTGGGAAAACGCTCCAAGCATGGACCAAGTCCAGACGTCATTCTTGTTCCCCCATCTTCCTGCTAATTATCCATTGGCTCGGCAATTCCATTTCTACCAGAAAGACCTCTCGAATATTTTTGTTAAAGGAGGAAGGGAAAGAAATTTGTCCCCTTCTCTCGTCATTCTGTTTGTGGATTTAACGTTCTTTCGGGAAAAATGTTTACCACCGTTGACATGTGAATCGCACTAAGAATTCTAACGCTTTATTGACAGTAAAGAAAAACGCCAACAACTGTGACAGTTTTGATCATGTCAATTTAAGGATAATAAATGCTTACGCTAAGAGTGAGTGAGTGCTGTCCTGAAAAATTAAGATTCTAGAATCTTTACTTTGGCCTAGATAAAAAAAAAATAAACTTTAAGGTTTTTTTTCCCATGATGTACATTATTATTTATGAATTTGGAACACACTCAATTACATTTATGGATTGGACATAAAATAATTAATGTAAATTATACATTACGTATAATGTAAAATAATTCTTTCAATCTATCATGTTTGACGAGTAATTTCTCTTAAAATATAAATCTTTTATCAATAGTTTTATTGTTTACATTAAATGAATTATGTAATGTAATTTGATGTAAACAATTGGCATAAAGGGGAAGAGATACAATGTAATAGGAAAGCGATATAATAAGAGGAGGAGGCAGAATTGGAGGTCATAAGGTGTGTTAAAACAAACCCGGACGAAGGCGTTTTATTTGTACTCGGTTCGAGTTATTACTAATAAATACCTGCTGTAAGGCTTCTATTTAAAGGCTTTTGTGCTCGATTGCATGCTACATACAACGGAAGCATTTGGATGTAGCCAATTCGTTCCGCTACATGATTTTAATAGTAATAGTGCAGATGGGCCGACAGCCGCAGGGCTACATTAATGCGATTTAGCATTCTGATAACAGCTAGGCGTTCACCGATAGAACTTCTAACATTCACTTTTAAAATTCCCTTTCTTTTAAATTTAATATAATAAAAATCATCTTTTTTCCCTCCTTCTTCCTTCTTCCAGATATGTATAGTTAAGTGTAATTAGGCTAATGCACAATTTAGGATCATGTTTAAGTTATAAATTAAATTTCAAAATTAGAAGTTTGATCTATTTGATGATATGGTGATTTTAATTAAACGAGAATATATTATGTTTATTTAAAATTTATTTCGTGTAATCTATAAAATCTTGACTCTTCTCCTCCTCCGTTTTGTAGGTAAACTTCATAATGATCATCGCCTTAAGTTGTAATATATTTTTAAAGTAAAATCCACAAACCGATTATTTCTTTTTGAAATGCAAAATATTTAAACTCTATTTTATTTTTACTCTTTTTACTAAGATTCGTCGATATATGGTGTTATCAATTTACATAGAATTCTCTAATCCACTAGACAAATTATGTTAACTATCGATACTTTAAACGCTACTTGACATGATTTTTGTATTATTTTACATTTAATAAATTGATTTTAACAGGAAATTTAATATCACATTAACTTTAAATTCTGTTAAGATAAGATAAAAATTCTTTACTTAATAATTCAGTAAAGGTGTACGTTCTTTTTAACTTCAATTTGTAAGCTTATAGAGATCTCTTTTTTTCTGTTATATAACCTATACTACTTGTTGTATATAAATGTAGATATTATGGTATAAAGTCGCATATTTATCTATGTATTTAATATGTATAAAATATTTTAATTGCAAATTATCCACTTTAATTAACGTTATGAAACTCTTGAAACTAATAGTGTTAAATGTATTTAAAAATTGTTTTTTTTTTCAATATTTTAGACTCGTTAACTTAAATTTAAAATCTTTAAAATGATTATTTTAAATAATAAAACATTATAGATTTTCAGATCCATAACTATTTTTTTCTTTAAATTATAGAAGAAAATTTTCTTGTATAATTTAAAGAAAAGGGAGAAAATAGAATTTTCTTCTAAATAAACTTTCAAATTATATTAAAAATATATTTCTTATCGATAATCATTGATCGACTCGTCCTCTTTACGTGCATTATCACCACAGGAAGTTTCAATGAAGTGGTTGCAGAAACCTAAATAAAAGTTTTATGTATAAATATACGAGATTTTATGTTTGAATCACAGAAAAGTACTAAATCTGACTTGGAAAAATGAAAAAATTCATTCAAATTTATAATTATTTCAACACTAAGCTAATATTACCGCGTGTTAAATTCGGAATATTTTTTTGTCGTATTTGAATTTCAAAATAAATTCGTGGGTGGTCAACTGAAATTATAAAATATAAGCCTATACATTTTTGATCATAACTTGGCTTATCCCGTTTTTGTCTTTTCCTAGATATGAATTGAAATTTAGATAGATTTGTGCTTGCATGCTAACGAGACATCCTAGTTAAATTCCTTTCAAAGAGTCAGATAAGCCGTTCTTTATTAAGACAGGGTTGAAAAGGTCACGTCCTTACTTCTTTATACTTTAATGCTTAAGTAGACGCATCGATCCTATTATAAATTTATTACAGACAGAGTATAAGTCATTGTAAAAAAGCTAGAATCGTCATTAGGACAAGTGTGGAAAATGACAGGAGAAATGAAATAATTTCTTAATTATATCAGATTGTGGTACCGATAATGGTATTGGTATAGAAGTCGGCAATGGGCGTCAAGTTGGAGCCGTGGTCGGGCGCCAAACAGAGAATCTCCACTCGGCGCCACGGACCGTGTCCTCGTCATGTAACTCCATCAGGTAGTGGCGTCGACATGTCACTAACGTATTGGCATTCCAGACGTTAATTCACTTGCACATGATTTAAAGTTGATTTTTCGATCTTTATGGTAGTATGAAGGAAGTTTATTTTGGATTATGATCCTACTTTAATAAATATTTTCATTTATAATCTGTTAGTAGTTTAGATTGGATGGGAATTTATAAGAGTTTCTTAGGATTGATTCGTCTTTTCCTTTTGTTATCGAACTATATTTTATTCCCTTGTCAATCCGGAATATTCCTTATAAGGATAACTTTTAATCATAGTTTCGAATCAATCATTTAATACTAAACTACAAATTTAATAACATAAAAGTTCTCCTAGCTGTTGAATTTTCTTTTTCTTTCTTCATTTTACTTTAGTACTTATTGAACTTTCTCTTGTTTCGATCGAATTTCGAATTCTTGTTTCGCTACTTTACTGTTAAATTTTCCGGATTTAGCCGTTAAATTTTTATTTTCTGCAAATTCTTTTCATACAAACGAGTTATCAACCAACAAAATTCAATATTATTTATTGGATGTTCTTATTGTTGAATTTTTCCATTTTATCTTCGATTCGTCCCTATTAGGCTGCATCTGCAATAACTCAAATTTTAATCTTTCTTTTTTTCTTTTGTTTTGTATTCACTATTAAATTGTGTCATCTTATGTTCAATTAACTCGTATATAAATCATTACAACAAGCAAATATTTGATTTTTGTCCTTATTTTCGCTCATTTAAAACTTACTTTTCGATTTTTATAAGAATTACCAACGTGTTCACGTTTGTAAACACCATATTTTTTATTTTTAAAATGACGAAAACAAGGTTTTTATGAATTAATTATATACTGACTAACTTATTATGAAACAAATACCACCCAAAATTTTAAAACAGTATATAAAAATGTCCACCCAAAGTAAGAAAAACAAAACCTAAATAAAGACTTGAATATCATCATTCGTTTCTAATTACAAAGAGATTTTTTTGTGTGTTTACACTCATTTAAGTGGAAAAACGTGTAATAAATTTAATAACTCAATTTTCCCTTAATTATTTAAAGAAATCTTTATTTTTTTAGGGTGGTTTTGCTAAGGTCCATGAACTAACCGATCTGACTACAAATAAAGTATATGCTGGAAAAATCATTCCTAAAAGTCGGCTCACTAAACCTCACCAAAAAGAAAAGGTAAGGTTAAATGGAGAATTAATTAATTTTATAAAATTAAAAGAAAATTTTTGTATATTTTTCTTATCCATTCTTTCCATTAATCTTTTTTGTAATGACAGAATTTCCTCGTAAAAATTAAAATAAGATTAATTTACGAGAGACCTTTTAAAGAAGTTAACGACACAATCTTGAAAGGAGTCATCGTGAAAGTTAATGATTCTTTACATCTGCTCAACACAATTATAGTAAAGTAACCGGGCATTACATTGTTTACGTAGTAGTACTGGATGAAAAGATTATTAACCTAGCAGCATTGAACGATATAGTCGGCCAAGGACGAGTTAATAGTGAAAGGAGTGGGTTTGCAGGTCCTTTGCTCCAAGCAGAAAAGACCGGTTTGTGAAGTAACGTTACCGAAACGGGTGTGATTCAGTCACACTTAAGTCACGTTAGAATATATCCCATGGCAGCTGGAATGTAAACAAAAACTAATCAAATGAAACTTCAATTCTTTTACTTAAATCAAGTGTATCTTAATGTGAATGTTTCTCAAATGTAACCGGATTTTACACTCTAATCTCACTATTCAGAGTACAAAAGACGTATCAATTTTCTTTCTTAAAGTAGCATTAGATATTTATGCTTGTCATTCATTACATAGAAAAGCATTAGTTTTAATTGACTGTGAATAAACTGTTTCTTATAAACAAAGCAAGGATTTCATCTCATTCTTCTCCAGGCATTCCAGAATTAGAAATCAATTTAAAACACAATTTAAATGTATTGCCGAGAATTTTTCTATTTACTTTAAATGTTTATTTTAATTTTTATATTAAAAGACTTCTTCAGAATTTAATAATATAAAAGACTTTTCAATGTTTTCATTTTAGATTCTACGTGAAATTGATCTTCATCGCAAGCTTCTTCACAAAAATGTCGTCCAATTTCACCACTTCTTCGAAGATAAAGAAAATGTTTACATAATTCTCGAGTATTGTTCGAGGAAGGTTAGTGTATACTTTTTTTTTATTATAAATTAAATCGATATAAACATTATTTTATCTACAGCACCGAAATAATGAAGCGAGTGGCTTGAAATAGAAACTGAAAGCTTTGTTTTTGTAAGGTTTATTTTTTTTTCTATAAAGGTAATTGCCCTGTTCCTTTACGAATCTCGTTGAAAGGAAAGATAATTCTACAAGGTACGTGATGAAAGTATTGTCCAAGGCCTATAACATACAGCGCCAGCTGGGGTGGAAAAATGTAATTAACACACGCCATGTAAATTCTTCACGTCGTCTTTGAAAATTTCCTTTGTCCGTGTACAAACTCCTTTCTTCTTAATCTTTGAACTAAAGTTTATCGAATTTATTTTAAATCTACAAGAAAATTAACAGTTGATTCGGTATAGAAAACCTTATTTAATTTTTAAAAAACAGTAAATAAATAACTATTTTTAATTCATACAAGAAGAAATATTATTTGAAAACAATAGAGTAAACACAATCGAAGAAATTAAACATGGCTGTTATATATTTAATGAAAATCATGGTTGTATGATTTATTTGGAGAAGTGGTAAGCAACAGACGTAAATATTATTGCTGGAAGTTTTCTGAACTCGTTAAACACATGATAAATCTGGAAAGTAGTGTGTGTTATTGGCTTCCTGCCATCACAAGAGAGGCATTTAAACTGTAAACCTACTACGTGGATTACTTCTCACGTAACTTTTCAACCATTCTTGGTTATAAGAAAATGTTACCGTTTATAAAATTTTAAGATTCAATTATTTCATTTTCAAGTAAATTTTAATTCAATTTTTGACAGTACAATAAGTACAAAGCCGTATTCAAGCCAGTTTTTCCACACGTGGATCCACGAGCTACGAAAACATACAGTAGACCGAGAAATTTGACATCAGAAATTAAATTGCTTTTAAATTGTCGAAAATTTTTTTTAGCTAATTTCTATACATGAGTAAATTATAACTAAACGTCTTTATTTTTATTTATTTAATGTTAAAAATAAATATTAGTTAATAATGTTGGCATTCGAAAGATATTTGAAGTGTACGCTTAATAAGGTAGTTTTTTCCCTCATAAAAATTGAATTCGTGACGGAATTTTTCACAGAAATATTATTTTTCATTGGCAGAAAGCAGGCATTTCTTTCTTTACTTTTAATAGGCTATTTGTCAAATATAAAAAAAAAGTTTATTCGCGAAGATGAGAAGTTGAAAAATGAAACAAGATTTTCACTGCATTTGTCGAGTTCTTGGGATATTTTTCTTATTGAAATAAAAACATATCAAGTTAGTTTCATAAAATTTCGTTTTTTACAATACGATCAGGTTGTAACTCATTACGTTATTCTTCCTCTTGCACATTTAGTGAATATTTTAAGAATTCAACAAAAACCTAGTAATCCATTCATACGTTTTTGATAGCAAAAAAAGAAAATAATTCATCAGGGAGTTATTTACTTGGATACTGTCCTATCCTGAAACTAAAATAGAAATGAAATAACTTTTATCAATTTTTTTCTATTTAAAACGTTTTTTTAAATACTTAAATATGTATTCAAAAATAAAATTCACCTCCAATAAATTCTAACGCTTTAATTTCCAAAAGGAAATAGTGCAGCATCGACATTACCATGTTTTTTTTTTCATTGACGAATGTAACTCTATTGCAGCAGACCATTTGATAATGTATGCATTACCTATGCAAATTCAAACGCATTGACTTCTGACATACCATACAATTTTAAATAAGAGCTTAAAGTGTTAGAATTAAAGGATAAGATATTTTATTCTTGCAGTTTTTTCATGATTTCGCCTTTTTTTTCTATTTGAACATCGTGACACGTTATCACGCTATGTTGAAAATCTATTGTCATCAAACGTCTACAAATAGTATTATCAGAGATATGAACTTTGGTAATTTCACTATAGCTCTTTGCCTACCGTCGTTCTTGCTATTATTTTATCATTATACTTAACAATATTTGTTTAGTTGCTAAATTAATTGCATAAAAAATAACTTGTTTGAATTTTTCTTTAAAAGTTAACGTTCTCAAAAGCCCTATTGTTTGTTTTGTGAATTCAGAAATTGTTAGAAAGTAATCAATTTATTTTATTTCTGAATTTGATAGATGACTGTAATTATTGTAAAGTGTCGATTTAACTCTATTGTTCAAAGACCATGGACGTATTTGATTTTTTTTTCTTTTATTTCTTTTCTTCTTCCTCTCAAGCAGTACACAATGGAAAGTGGACAATCTTTCTCTTTAGTCCGTACAAAAATCTATCGCTTCTATTTCAAATATCTGGTTTTATAAATCACTTTTTGAATTACTCAAATTTGTTCCAATAATTTTTGATTTATTATTAGTATATGACAACACGATACATGGGCAATCTGCCGAAGGGGGATGCGTCCTGGGTCGTCTTTCATGGGAAACTGGCTCCTATTTACGTGTTACTTACCTGAAGAAATACGGAAAATACGTGGCCAGCTCGATGACCCACGACCACCAGTGTTCAGGGGTTTTTATACACTCAGCCATAGGTGGGCTGATTCATTTATATACTGTATATACGCATCGTTTTGCCATGGCAGTAATTCTAACGGGACGATGGACATGCTATAAAAGTAATTCATGGTGTCCTCTTTGCATTTGATTCGCCCCGATGATTATGTGACATTAGTTGTCTATTTTGACGAGTGCCAACTTGTCTCCTGTCCCATGGATCACCACAATTTTTTTTTTAATTTGTAAGGATCATCGATCATTACAAGTCGATTACTTCCTCTGGGTGGAGTTCGAATTTAGGTTCAATTTCAGGTATCAATCTGTAAACCCTTCGTAAAATCGGAGCCCAGGTGTGAGAAATACTGGTCGTTAGCTTTTAAAATCATCATGTAATAATTTGCCTCCCACATGGCTACAGTTTGTAAAGAAGGGGGAGATAGATTAGGTCGAAATGCCGTTGTTGACAGATACATGATTTACAATTAACGAATGTCGAAAACGTTAGAAAGGTGATCATTTTGACAACTGCTGGATTAATTTTTGAGGTTAGTGAGATTCTACTTTATTTAGTAAATCGTCCAGTTGGAATTTGAAGAACTGTTAATAAGGGGCTGTCAATAAATGACGCCCACACTGGAAGGGAGGGAGGGCGTTATTTTAACACAATCATAAATGTAAACTTACTTAGGTTAAAATTAAAAACTACATTTATATTATGTTTATATTAATTCAAATTACTTAAAGTAACGAAAAAATTACGTTAAAATAATTCTTTATTTACCAAAAAGTTAATTTCTGTATAACAATTTCCCTAAGCGAATTTTTTCAGGATTTAGTGACTTCGTATATAGAGGTTTGACTGTAGTTAGTGAACTAAGTGAATATTATATAAAACAGGGCTTCTTAAACTATGGGTTGTGACCCTATTTGGGGTCACGAGATTTTAATGCAAAATATTGAAAATAATTTGTGATAGTTTGAAAATGGCACGCTTTGTGTCATGGGTTTCGTGAGTTACGCTTTGTGTCACTTCTGTTGCAGCGAGACGATTGTAGTTATGAACTAGTGTAGTGTTGTTGATTTTTAGTGCATTCAGTTGTCTCTGTTCCATTGTAACACAAGAGTGAACTGTGGTAGTACACCATTATTGTTTTTGCAAATTTGTATATATCTTTATTTTATATTTTTTTGGGGGGCGAAAAAAATCATAAACGGGGTCGTGAATGAAAAAAGTTTAAGCCCTGATCTAAACAAACGAAACCTCTCTAAATTAAAACTTTCTACGGTAATTGATTGTTTAAAAGCAGCACCATCACCACTGTACCGTCAGAGCTTGCATTGTTTCAGAAAAAATGACATTAGGAAATTATTAATAAAGAAAATAATAAATTTCTCTCAAGGATTATGGAAAGTATTTGTGTAAAATAAAGTTAAAAAGTTGTGGTTTTACGCAATATAATAAAATTAAGAAATCTAAAGAATATATGAAAGTTTATCTATTCTCCGTCTCCTCAAGCAGATTTCTTTAGTAAGCAGGGCTCAAGATGTTCGAAATGTACTGTAAGTTCATAGTAAATACACCTTCACACTTAACTCGATTTAATATTCACAGCTTAACCCGGCATCACACTGTACCGATTGACACTAACGATCAAGGATAGACTAGAATAATCGGGGATTGGATGTCTCCTCGATAATTTCTGGACCCTGGATAGGCTCTGTCCGCACTTTTCGTCCGATCTCGGACCTCACCCGTACCTGAGCGTTCTTCCTAGAGGAATGTAACCTCTCTCCCTATTCTCAGCTGGCTTGCCGAGTTCCAAATCCATGTGCTACGGCTCTGAGTCTTGTCCTCCGCATCTTTTTCTCCGATCTCCCTAATTAAATGTTTTTTTGTGATACAACTTTCGACCAATCAGAAAGGTGGTCGCGAAACCTTTTTACGTCCGCTATGACCCAAATGTGGGTGGCCATTCTCCCACTTATTTACTTGTTTAATTGCTGCTGTTTTCATGCCATTTGTAAACGATTTTATGACCAGACCGCACCTGGGTCCAATTTAACAAGTCACAAGATTGCTTTGCTTTTCTCTTCTCTCCCACAATAATAATTTACAATATGTGTATATATTTTTTATTTTAAATACTCAAAACCAATATATTCATTTTTACAACTAATTTTTCATTTTCCTCTTGATCGATATTAAACATTAAAAAGAAAAATATATCTAGCAACGAGTTGCCTAACTTTCCCAGCAACATTTAAAACTGCGTGTGTGGCATCATCTGTTATGATATTTTATTATTAAAAATTATTATAAAACGGCAAAAGGTTTAAATTTCAGGGCAGGGATAGGTTTTATAAAAAAAATTGCAAATGCTAATAAGTAAAATCGTCATTAAGTCTGATCTACTGGAGATACGACCCTTTATCTCCCATTCCCTGTACCTTTAACCACCAAAATTTAATAGGAATAATCTCCCTAATAAACAAGCATCCCTGAAAAATTTCAGAAATTTTCCACAAAAAACACAAGAATTATTAATTAAGCTTCAGAAGGTGAACAAAACCATGCCCCCCCCACACACCAACATCCATACAGAAGAAATTACCCCCCGAATTTTTTTGCATTTCTCTACGTTTCTGGAGTCCAAAGATGTAAAAATCGATCAAAAAATGGGGATCAATTTTTTGACCGATCGCCATACTTTCCCGACTGTTATATATAACAACCGGAAAAGTAAAAAAAAAAAAATTGTGTATCTGCTGAATTTATAACAACAATACAGCTCAAGACTACAGGCTTTAAATAAAGAACCTCCGGAAATCAGAAATTTTAGAATCGTTGAGAAATTTATGTAAGCGTAAAGTATTTAGGAAATTAAATCCTCGTTCAAGAAGAATGCCTGCTACGTTCCTCTTTGAAGTACAGGAGGCTACTCGTGTTACTATCTTTACCAATGATGCAGCTTTGTAATAATAAGCAATTAACACAAACATAATAAATGTTACTTAAAAGACGAAGTAATCAAATAAAAGATGGAGCAAATCTTACGCGCTGCTGCCTGTATTATTAGATATTGTTGAAAAATATTCACGCCATATTGTGAACTTTTGCGCTGTTCTTACTTTTATTTAGGTTACTTTATGATGTTCCGCGAAATCACGCATGAGAAACACTAACTTAATACGACGAAATACCTAGTTTCTCCTGTTGAGTGAGAGTTCATTGATTAGAAAGGCATCGTGTGATGGTTTAACGAACTGTAACGATTGGTAAAGCACGTGATGATCCTTGTCCTACTTTTGCCGTTTTGTTGTATTTCGGCTGATCGATGTGTTTGATATTGCCTTAGTATCTGATTTTTAAATTTATAGATCTAGTCTGTCTAATATACAAATACAACAATCAATTGTTAATTTGCATTTATCGAGCAAGGAAAAATATTTTACAAATACAATTATTTGCTATATTTGTATAATTAAATGTGTTACAAAACAAATTTTGTTTTGGAAAAGTCAATTATAATTGGAATGAAAGTTACTAAAATTATAATAATTATATCTGATTCAGTATTTTTCTGGTTCAAATAAAATGTTAAAATATATAGTGATTCATTAGAAAACATTCTTTCCTTCCAATTCTGGTTATACTTTATTTAATAACAACTTTCAGATATGAAAAATCTTTATTTAGCAAGCAGTTTTAACTACAGTTTATATTAAAATCTATATTTTTATTAACATCATAAGCTATTCTGTTACTTTAGCACTTACTTTAATAGTTGTATTAAATGTAACTGTCTTAAATACAACAGCTTATAACTTATTATATTGCTAGTATAATTTGCTAGTATTATATATGCTAGCAAGTTATTACAAAATACATTTATAATGAAACATTTTTCAATTTTTGTATTACTCAATACAGGATCAATTTTTCTTTATACTTTCTCAGTAAGACTTATTATATCCAACATTATATTCAGCAATAATTTCTACATAAAGAAATAAATTGAACATTATTTTTATTTTAAAATATTTTGAATTATATAATTTAAATTTATTTATACAAAAAGAAGAATGTTCCAAATTTTAGACAGTCTTTATCAAAACATTATTATTTTATTTTAAATTGTTATGATTTAGTTGATTTTCTATTGCCAGAATATAATAGCATTAAATTAGAATGAGACAAAAAAAAAAAGTTGTTTTAACTTTTCTTTATTTTTTAATAAACAGAAATTAAAATTAATTAGAAAATTTGTAATATATTTTGATTTTATAATAATTAGTGATGATAATACAGATTAAAATATTGCAACAATTTTAAATGAGAACATAAAATTTACCTAACAAAGAGTGTAGAAACTGCATTTTTAAGTGGTGAAAATAAAATAATTTAGTAATAACCTAAAAATTTTCAAATTCTTTAAAATATTTTTAAGCAGTTTATTTTGGATTTTCAGCATTTATTTAATTTTTTTTAAAAAAGTGCTATTTATAAAGGATAAAAGCAGTTTAGAGATTTATTTTTAGAAAAATGAAATTGGTATTGTAGGAATTGAAATCTGACTGAACTTGACTAGGAGAAATAGGATTGAACAATTGTCATTTTGAGAGGATTTTTCTTTTTCCCTTCAATCATATAAGTTTTCTTTTAATTTTTTTTCCTTTATGGAAGTTAAATTGGAAAATTGACTTTTAATTAAAAAAACACTCAAGCCTCATTCAACAATAAAAAGAAATAAAAATAAAAAGCTAGTTTTTAAAAAGGTGATAAAGAAAAAAACTGATTCAATACAAAAACTTGCTTTCTTTTTCTCCAAGGAGCTTGGTTAGAATTTTACATAATTAATTTATTTTTATTGATGATTTCAAGAAAAGGAAAAGTGTGAACAAACAAAAGAAAGTTTTCATTTGCAATTACATTTACTACTAAAAACTTCAGGGAATAAAGTTCTAAAGTATTAATTAATGTTTATACTGTATACAGTATTGATTTATAAATGCCTTTGGTGGTTATATATATATAAAATCAATTTATAGTTTTTGTGGAAAACATTAAAAATATATAATAAATAAATGATTATTAACTGGTCAGTATTAGTTTTTTTTATATATTTCTAAGAAAAATAACAGCAAGTTATTTTTTACTTTTTAAAAGGATAATTTATAGGATCTTACAAAATTTGTTTTTTCTCAATTGTTTCATTAAATTTGGACTGTTAATCGTATGTTATATTTTATATAGTTTTCTAAATTTTCTATACATAAAATACTTATAAATCATACATATTTGTATGATTTACATGTAAGAAATAGTCAGTAAATTGCTTGAGTTAGATTAGATGATCAGAAAAGCTGTTAATTGAAAAATTCAGTTCAATTGGAAAATTCAAAGTATGAAAGACTTCTAATTAAACAATATTGATCAAATCTATATTGTATTGGTTATCTAAACTCTTATCAAATGTTATAATACAGTATAAAGTTTAGTTACTTTCAAATTTCTTGATCTACATTTATCTTAAACAATTTGACAGTTATTATTTACATTTAAGCTTCTGATATTAGTTAGAGCTTTTATTAAATTTCAAATATATTTTTTTTCAGTCTTTAGTCCATGTTTTAAAAAATCGAAAGGTGCTGACTGAACCAGAAGTACGTTATTACATGCAACAATTAGCAGAAGGTGTTCAATATATCCATAGTCAAGGTGTAATTCATAGGGATTTGAAACTTGGAAATATGTTTTTATCAGAAGATATGGAAATGAAAATTGGAGATTTTGGATTGGCTGCAAGAGTGGGAATAGATGGAAATAATAAAATGTAAATTTAATTAAATTTTTACTTCATTTTATATTTTTTAAATATTGATGATATAATTTTAATTATTACATGATTTAAAATTAAATTTTTCATTAAAAAATGTATTTTTTTGTTTTTAATTATTTTAATTTCATTAAAATGTTTTAACTTGAATATTTTTAGTATAATCATTTTTGAACAGATCAAAACTTATGGTATAAATGTAACACATGATTGCAAATGATGCAAAAATAGTAGTAACAAAACAATTATACATTACTTGTGTAAATTCCATCTTATGACAAACTTCAGAGATTTATGATTTTATCAGATTTTAAGATCCAGTATATAACATTTACATCCTATTATATTTCTCAGTAAAATACAATTCTCTATCTTACTATAAATCAATCTGTGATAAATTTTAAAATTTAAAATAAAATGCTAATGTTATTTGCTGTCAGACTTGTTACTAAAAACATATGAAACTATGAAACTTATTTAAAAATTAAATTAAATTAAAAATATAAAATTTAAAAATTCGTGAAATGACTACAAACTATTTATATTTTAAGCAAAATATAAATAAATAATACTTATTAATTTTTACAGTAATTTGTAATAATGCAATGTAATCCTATTAGAAACAACTATAATAAAAATTAATCAATAATAATTAAACTTTTCTAATTTAGTAAGTCATCTTTTTACATGCCACATATTTTCAATATTTAATTTAAAATATCAAATATCCAATTAAATTAAATTTTGAACATTGATATAAAAGACAGGTTTTTGATTGATGTTTTAAACAAAATGTATTTTTCAAATTAATGAAGTTTGACTTGCAGAATTCCTGTAATGTAATTTAAGTCAGAGAATTTACATTTGTGACAAGAAAAAATTATAGTTTCCAGTTTACAATAAATTTTGCTTTTTTTTTTATGTGGATTTAAAGAAGTTTTTAACTTTACAAAAACATTGAACATAAGTAAACAATATACTTATATTTTACACTGATTAAATAAGATGCTGAAAATAAAAATTTAATTTTCTTCATAAAATGTGTATTATTTTAAAATTTTGTTTTATTATTAAAAAAATGACATGGCATAACTTTGCAAATTTTAGATAACTATTAAAATTATCAAAATATATTATAGAATATACCTTCATTCTTTTGATAGTTTATTTAAAGGAATATAGTAATGAAAATGTAATTTAATGTAGCGTATGTTTACATAATTTGTTATCATTATTAATATTAAGTTTATTTATATTTTCAGAACTGTATGTGGGACTCCAAATTATATTGCTCCAGAAGTATTAAATATGAAAGGTCATAGCTTTGAAGCTGATATATGGGCAATGGGTTGTATAATGTATGTGTGTTTCATTTTATAAAAAATTATTTGTGAGAATGAAAGCCAAATTTTTATTAGAAATGAATATATTTTATCAAGTAAAAATATATTTTTAAGAAACAGGATGTAGACTGCTACGTCCTTTTAATCAGGGATGACATCTAACTCGTTCATCCGGTTTATATATGAATTCTGCTTAAATTCATTAGAAATGAAGAATAAAAGAAATACAAAAGTTTCAAATTCTCATTTGATGATATCAGGAATAAAAATATTGAATTAGGAATAAAAAAATTTGATGTGAATTTGAAAAATTTTATTTTGATCCAAAGATTTAAAATAAATATTTTAATGTTTAAATTTTTTATTTATTCTGTATATACTGTTGCTTTTATAGTGTATATTTAAATATTTGATTATTTAAATCATATATTACATGATTTTAATTTTGATTTTAATACAAATTCCTAAATTTATATAAGCAATTATACAATTTGGAAAAATATTATTAATAGATATTTTTCAAAAAACTGATGACAGGAAAATCATCTTTTCATTTTAGAATTATCTGTAATAAATTCTTTTAATATGCAATAATTTTTAATAATTATTTAAAATAAATTTAAACAATGATAAAAATGCACCACTTTCTTTTTGATAATTTTATTGTAAATACAGCAGAAATATTTAGTATAGTATAAGGAAGTTTGAGTTTCTCAAAAATTATTTTCACATGTTAAGACATTAAAGTTGAAAGTAATTTTTATAAATTGCTTTCAACTTTGAGCTTAATTAGAATAAAAGGCTACAATCATTATTATTAACAGTATACAGTTTGCAAATATCATTGTTAATTATTTAATAATTTGACTTTTCTCAATTAGAGTTCAGAAATCTGAATAACACTATACATTTTTCACTATAGGTATGCAATGTTAGTAGGACATCCACCATTTGAAACATCAACTTTAAATGAAACATATTCTCGTATAACTAGCAACAGATATACTATTCCGTCAACAGTATCTGACTCAGCTCAATCACTTATTAGAGAGATGCTTCAAATTGTTCCTTCAGATCGACTTGGTATTAATGAAATTCTCAGACATGAATTTTTCTGTAGTGGCTATATGCCTGTAGGATTGTCTGCATCCTGCTGTTTATCAGTTCCAAAATGTCCAATGATACCAATGGTGACAAGGTACGAATATATAAAGTTAAAAATTTTTTTTTAACTCTGAAATTCTGATTTTTTTTAATTTCAAAAGTAATTTTAAATTTATTTTCACATAAAATAAATAATACTTTGAGTATAAAAAAACATAGGATAATTTTAATTATTACATGATTTAAAATTAAATTTTTCATTAAAAAATGTATTTTTTTGTTTTTAATTATTTTAATTTCATTAAAATGTTTTAACTTGAATATTTTTAGTATAATCATTTTTGAACAGATCAAAACTTATGGTATAAATGTAACACATGATTGCAAATGATGCAAAAATAGTAGTAACAAAACAATTATACATTACTTGTGTAAATTCCATCTTATGACAAACTTCAGAGATTTATGATTTTATCAGATTTTAAGATCCAGTATATAACATTTACATCCTATTATATTTCTCAGTAAAATACAATTCTCTATCTTACTATAAATCAATCTGTGATAAATTTTAAAATTTAAAATAAAATGCTAATGTTATTTGCTGTCAGACTTGTTACTAAAAACATATGAAACTATGAAACTTATTTAAAAATTAAATTAAATTAAAAATATAAAATTTAAAAATTCGTGAAATGACTACAAACTATTTATATTTTAAGCAAAATATAAATAAATAATACTTATTAATTTTTACAGTAATTTGTAATAATGCAATGTAATCCTATTAGAAACAACTATAATAAAAATTAATCAATAATAATTTTACTTTTCCNACAGAAAAAAAAAACTACTGTTAGTTGATGTATTGATAACATTAATCTTATGAAACAGCTGAATATTCTTCCAGCTCAAATATTGAGTTTAATTTTTATTTGATGTTAATTTTAACTGAAGTCTTGTTTCACAGAGCTGTTCTATTTACATTCTAATCTTTGTTTTTAAATCACAAAGTTGATGTAAATGATAATTGAAATATTCTAAAAATATTTACGGTTTTATTTTTACCATATATCTATTTTGAATTACAAAAAATTTAGCAAAATTTTAACATTACAGTCATATCTAGGGTTGCCAGACAGTTTATTTCAGAGTACAATCCTTTATTTTAGCTAAACTGTCCTTGTCTCTTATTGAAACAAAGTACATAATTTATCCCTTATTTTCATTTTTTAATAGCCATTGAAGAATCTTTATACATCTTTGCATATCAATCTATATCCTTCTCCATAGAAAGATATGGTTTATCGATAAATATTTTAAATTTTAAATTAAGCTAAAATTTTCAAATATTTATAGTCAATACAAAAACTATAATTTTTAAATCAAAATTAAAAAAAACTATCAACAGACTGTTATTAACTAAAGAATCATTTAGCTGTACTTTTTTCAGGTGAGATAAAGTGAAAATTGGAGAGTGGTAGCATCAATTATTTTTAAGTATTCTTTAATCCAGTCATAGAAATCTGGCAACCTAGTCATACCTCACTTTAAGGCATTTAACTAATATGGCACTTTTCAATTATACTCATGATTGCATTTTCAGTGTTTGCCTTACTTATAAAGTGATTTTTGGAATTTATTATTATTTTCACTTTTGCATTCAGTGTTTTAGGCCCAGTGCACATGCACATATTTATACATTATCATTATGTTGTTAGGCTTTTAAATTATAAGCATTGGTGAGTGAAAAAAGGTTGATTTGTTTAAAGTAATACTCATATTATGGTTGTGGTCTGAAACCTAACTAGCCTACTGGTATCTATATTAGTGAGGTATACTTATATGAATAAACTTTGAAAATAATTAAGTTTTTAAGTAATATTTATATTACAAATATATATGTTAAAATTTTAAAAACTGTGTTATTCATTGGATACATTTTTCTAGGTCCTCCTTTGTTGAGCCGCATTTAATAACTCAGGAAATGAAAAAAATGACTAATTCCATGTCTACTTTACGTATCCATAACTTTCCTAAATCAGAATTCACAAAGGTAGTTTACTAGAATAAATATTTAAAAACTTTTAGCATAAAGTGCTGGTTTTTCATTGAAATATTGTTATAAAATATTATATTTACTTTTTCATACTTTTTTTACTTTACTTTTTCACTGTATGTGATCTAAATATTGGGTTTATAATAATTATATTATATATGAAAGAATAAAAATTAATTTGAAGTAGATTAAGAATGTTAAATATAGGCTACTGTAAAATTTGTAAATTAAATTGCTCTTAAGTTTTATATAATTTCATATTTCAAAGCTTCAATGAAGCTTGTATATGTGAATTACCATATATTTGTACCTCAATTAACAAAGAAATGTTCTTTTCTATATAGTGATAAGAATTATTTCAATAGACTGTAATTCTAAAATGTATAAATTCAATTACAGTACACTCTAAATTAATTAGAACTAATTATTGTACAGGGTCATTTTGGATTATTGGGGCTGTATTTATAAAGAAGAGCCATTCAAAAAGGAATACAAATTGAATGTTTTTACAAATTAATCCATTCTTTTTATTTTTGTCTGGAACATTTAATGAAAGAATAAAATTAATTCAGATTAGTAAGAGTGTTTTCATAAATTTAATTTAAAGTTTCAGGACCCTTTTTTTATGCTACTATACAAATCTATTTAGTAAGTTGTATTCTTATATAGGTTTAATGCAATCTATGATTTCTTTTATAAACTGTTAATCTTTTTATAGCTAACCAATTGAGTTTATTGTATAGTATGGAATTAAATTTACTTAGCTAACTAAAATCTTTGCATTATTAGCTATTTTAATTTTGTTCACTTTGCTTCATAATTCTTAAATAAAAACTAAAAATATAATTCCTATTCTGAATGATAATACTAGTTTTAAGTCGTCCTGGGTCAAAAATATTGATTATGGATTTTATTAATAAGGAATAAAGATTAAAAAAATTTATGCATATAATTAATATTTTGTTATACTTTAGAAATACATTAGCTAATCTCAATTATCAATAGTTACATATTTTACTTGTAATATTTCAAAATATCCAAACAGGAGGAACAACTAGCAAAGAAAGAAAACATGAAAAAGGAGAAAGAATCAAGCTTTCCAAGTAACTTGAAACAAAAACTTACAAGTGTTCTTTGTCCTGATAAAGGTGAAAATTGAAATTATTATAGTATAATGTGTCTTTAAGTTGATTTCTTTTAAAAATTAAATATTAAATTCAAATTTTTATTCCATTTTTTTATATACAGATTAATGTTAATGATTTTCATTAAGTTACACTAAAATGGAGTGTGTCTATGTATACATTGATTTATTTTCTGAAATTTTCCTGACGTGCAGTTTTCATGTTTAAAATTTCACTTTTTAAACTGAAGATTTAAATTTACAATAGTTTTTTGTTTAAATATTAATGTTTGAACTTCATTCAATATTTGTTTTCTAATGACTTTTGCTTTGTTTTTATTTTAATATACTGATAATTATTTTTTAATGTCATTTGTTTTTTCAATGTTAAAATTGAAACTGATTATTTTATTACAATTGTAATTAAAATCCTCAATATGTTTAACTTTTTTTATTAAACAACTTTAGTAAATTTGACCCTTCTTTGTTTCCCTAAAATAACTTCTTCCAGATTTAACAACATAGACATTGTATTCATATAAATTATTCCTGCATTCAAAAATCCTATTATAAATATTTCCTAACGTTTTTAAATCAAAAATGTATTGAGATTAATCTATTAGATTGTGAATTTTATTTTGATATAAGAAATGATGTCAATGAGATTTGTTTTTAAAATACACAAAAGAAATAATTTCATTATTTCAAAATGATGATACAGTATATAAATATGCATTAAAATTAATTAAAAATATATAAATATGGATTACAATATTGACTAAAAGATAAAATGCATTAGCCAATTCTTTATAAATTTAGCAGATTTATAGGGAAATATATTCCTATATCATATTTCATTGCATAACAATTATAAAGTTTTTTGCCCATTTTTTAAAAAATTACTATTACTTATAATTCAATATACTTTTTTGTTAATAAGCATAGGATAATACTGATAATGTGTCATATTTTAAACAGTTATTAGATCAGTTGCATCTTATTTCACATTTCATGATATTGCAAACCTTACTAAGTAGTCATTCTGTAAGTGGTCATTTGGTAATTTTCCTGGTATCATCAACCTTCCATAACATGCTAATGTAATTTAATCCATAAGTTCTCAAGTATTTTAGTCTTGCTTATCACGGATTTTTGATCATGTACAAAAATTGCATTGAGTTAATAGAATACAAAAAAGATACAGGAAGCAGCTATATAGTTCAAAATTTGGAAATTGTAAATTAGAAAAAGTAAAAATTTTTTTGGTCTTTTGATCTTACTTCAGCCTGATTATCTTCATTAGGCTTGCAGTACAATTGTCTTTTCCATATCTTTTTCAGAATTGGAACAAATTTTAAATGTTTCATCTTTCTTGATGACTTGTTTGTCTTTTAACAGTCCAGCACTCTGTTCCTTAGAGAATAGCGGGTCTTACAATGGTATTTTTAAATAAAATTTTCATAACTTAATAGGTAGTCTTCTGTTGCATAATATTCCACTAGCTTGCCTTCAGTTCTTCCATTACCTCTCTATCAATATCTCCATCTCTCTGCAAAACAGATTCTAGGCATTGAAAGCTATTCATTATATTATTTGAGATAAAATAATATAATGGGTTTATCACAGTAAACAGATATTGAACAATTGAAGAAACTTATCATTTTTAATATTTTAATGGAACACAAACTTCAAAATGTTATTTTATTATTATTTTCATATGTAATAAATAATAAAAATTACAGATATTGTTTGATATTTACAGATAATTACAGATGATGTTTGATATAAGAATGATTAATAATCTTGCTGAATACAATGAAAAATAATTGTTGCAATAAAAAAAAAATTATATACCAGTATAATGACTACTAATATAATATTTACCAATATAATGACTTTTTACTTTAACAGATTATTTTTGTTAATTTTCTTTTTAATATTATATAATTTCAATTGATTTTTTAAAATTATTAATATATGTAAATATTTGTGTATTTAGTTTTAAAACATTACAGACAGTTTTATATAAATAAAATTATATATCTATACAAAATTATTTCTCCAACTTCCTCAAACATATAGTTATCAGCTCAGATATGAAGATATTAAAAATTTTCATTAAACCCTTTTAATGGAAAGTTTTTTAGATAGCTGTTTCATTCTATAAATAAATACTTATCTGTTATGTGGATATAAAATTTTTCTAGAAATTGGGTTCAGATATAATTATATATGTCCCAATTTCAGGCAGTAAACAATATGAATAAATAATGCACTTTTAAATAAAGAATTTTGTTTATATTTCAAATAAATATTTGTGAAAAATAAGATAATAGTATTAATAAATATATACCAATATGTTGAAACATATACCAATCCATTGAAAATATGACTTTTTGTTTAATATTCATACAACTATTTTAATTTTCAATTTAATCTAAAAAATTAAAATTTTAATAATTGTGAATTTTTGAAAAGTACTAGTTTTTGAAATTTCTTTTCTAGCCTTGATTTATCTTACTTAAATGAAAATTTCAATATCTTATTATATCAATGATTTCATAAGATATTTATTCAAAAGACAAGACTCATTTTTTTAATATTTAAACAGCTAAGAAGCATAAAGGCTGTACAACTGCAGCTCTCTATCAAATGGTTGCATCTTGTATAGAAAGTATGCCTCAAGGTAATATTTTATTTTATTATAAATAAAATATAAAATTTTTAAATACTGTTAAATTTTTTTTCATTTCAACTACTTCAAAGAATTTCATATTTTAGTTTATTTCATTATTTGAAATAAACTGAATAAGAAGAAATTGAATAAAATATTTATGAATAAAATTTAATAATTGTGTTTACAAACTAAAATTTAATTGATTATAAAATAACTATTACAACTATTGTACTGTTAAAAAAAATTTTTTTAATAATTTGTATCCCACTAATTTAAAAATGTACTTTCCCCCAGCAACAGGGAAAATTTCCTACTGCTAAATAAAGTTTGATTGATTGATAAATGTTTACAAATTTTATTATGCAAATATTTTTTAATATATTAGACTTTAAACTTTAGAGAATGAAAATGTTAATGTAACTTATCTTCATTGTTACTTCTAATTTTTGTACAGTACTAAAATAAAATATGGTTGCACATTGGTCATTTTAAAAACATTTGTAAATGTCTTATATATTGCAGTGATTATGTAAAAATAATTTTATCTTTAATTTTTCATTCTTTATTGAAAATGTTTAAGTTTAAAATATTTATACAATAAAAAAATAATAATAGTAAAGGAACTAGTAGTTTTATAAAATATAAAAATTAAGTCATTTCAAAATATTTAAGTATCAACAATTTTATTTATTTATTAAAATTAAAATGCGTAATCATTCAGAGATTACTCTTTTAATTTTAAATTAAAAGACAACATTAATGTAAGATAAGCTTTTGTAATATTCTCAAAATTACTGTAAAGCCACACTTATTTGTTCTGTAGGATATATATATATATATCCTACAGAACAAATAAGTAAGAACAAATAACTGTTCTCCATATATATACAGGTATACCTCGCCTTACGTCGGTAATTGGTTCCAGGAAAACGACTTAAGTCGAAAAACGACGTAAGTCGAATTTACTTGTCTCCGAATCTACTTGTCACTAGGCTAAACCATAAATTACTATTTCCAGTTCTGTATTTTATTTATTAATGCATTTTTAATAATATATGGTTAATAAGAATCTATTTTAAGCTTACAAACAAATAAATTTTAGTTTTTAATAGAGTACAGAAAAAAGTAATCTAAATTTACGAATGCATGTACTGTACTGTAAATACAGTACATACTTGTAAATGTNCATCTTAATGATTAAATCACAGTACATATAATGGTTAATCTAAGCATCAAAAGACATAGCTTAATAGATTTTGTTATTAATAATATATATGTATTTAGACAGAAATAGTTTTTAAAGTTCATTATCTTATTTTATATATTAAAGTTTTGTTCAATAGCTGTATTAATTACATTCATTTGGCATTGTATTACAGTTAATTTATGGTTTCTTAAATTCTTGTAGACAATTTTTCAACTCTTTTATAGTTTTAATGCTGTTAGTTATATAAACATATTCTATAATAAACTTAAATGAATACTCTATTTACTGGTTACTGGTTATATATAATCTTAGTTTAATTATATAACATTTTTATGGAGCATTAGAAAGAAATCTTTGCATGTTACATGATTTTTAACAAAATATTTTTATTTATGATCAATAACAATGTAAATTATTGTTGATTATAAAAAAAATTAAAAATTATTGAATTAAAAAGATCAAAAACAGCATGGAATTCTTTGTAGAATTTTCTTAATTTCAAATTACAATAACAAGGAAATCAAGAGTCTTCTTGTTCCTAATTTTTCTTACCAAATCGATTCTGTAATGCTAAACCATAAAACTATAATATCTTTTTATATAACTATAATGCCTGTAATAACTTATATAAAAAGATATTAGTCATTATAGTTATATCAAAACTATAATGACTATAATATCTTTTTATTTAACTGTAATTTATTAAATTACTAAAATGAATGTACTGTACAGTACATAAAATGAAAAATTTCAGTCTTTACGCAAAAATTATATTTAGCAATAAAATTTGGCTAATATACTGAATTTTTCAAATTTTTAGCCTGGTAAGAGAAATGTTATATGAGTTATCACATATATCAACAAAAAAGTTTTGTCATTAATTTGTATAATTGTATTATAGAAAATTAAGTTTCTAAAGATGTAATAATAAATAGTAGTGTTTTATTTTATTTTCGTTATAAATTACAACATGTAAAAACTTATGCACTATATGATTCTGTAAAGAACCCTCTTACATGCTCATATAAAAAATTAAAAACTATGAAACTATTTTTGAAACTATGAATTTCATACACTTTGAATACTTTAGGAAGTATACAGAATTTTAAAGTTTTAAAACTTCAGAACTTTAACATGCTATTTGATTTTAAGAAATTCTGAGAAATCAATGTTTTTAAAATAATATATCTTGTAAATTATGATTTTAAAAATTTTCAGTAAATGCTGTGTCAATCTTTATAAGAAATTTCATAGTACAGCAGCAGCCATGGATCAAACTCTAATCCCATAAATACTTTAATTTTAAAAAAATCAACATATTGGCTGCAAGAAACCATAAAGATTACATCCATGACACCATAAACATGAAACACGCTTTTCATTGGCTGGCAGTGTACCACAGCATTTTTTCAATTGTATTGTCTATTGGTATAAAAACACGTGTATTTGGTGCACTTTTGCAAGCAAAACAGAAAGATATATATCAATAGATAATTAACATCATGTAAAGAAATCCGTATTCTCATTGTTGCTTTGAATGCTGAAGACTTATCTTCCAGTAAAATAGCGCAGTGTATGAATTATCAGAAGTGATGTAACGAATATTCAGTTACTATTCGGTATTCGGCCTATTTTTCGCTATTCGGCCGAATACCGAATATTTAATCACTATTCGGCCGAATACCTAAAAACAGGAGTAAGAAATAACAAAAACACAGTAAATTAAACATTTTGGTATTTAGATTTAATGTTTTCGGGTTAGTGTTGTTTGTTTATATTTATTTATAACTTATAACATGCACAAAATAAAAAAGAAAAGAATATTAGTCACATGTATTCACAATTTATAATTACAAAGATCAGCACACTTACACACGTACACACCTATTCGTTCGAGAATCGTCGCACATCTGAGGGTCTGACCCTGCCTATTCTTCTTTTTAAGCGCTCGTCTTTGCTTTTCTCTTTCCTCTATCGCTCTAGTTCACGTAAGCCTATGCATACATCATAATACGCGCTCACGATACTTTCGATTCGTCACTTTTCGATCCGTCATAGATTTCCAATTTTACAATTACGTGACTCATAGCCTGGTGATAACGGAGAAAAGAGACACATAAGACGTCGGAATAAGTCACAGTTATGATTTCACAAATTCGAGACAGCTTGGTAGCCCGAACGGCCCCAGGCTTTCGCTCGTGNGACAAGAAATTGCTTCATTTTAAAACTGTGATTTATATGCTAATACTCCATTACGAGAAACAATTTACATTTGTTTGTCGTACTGTACTGTACATTGTTTTTGTAATTTATGTATTCCAGCGATATTTTCGTTCATTTTGATTTAATTGTTACGTAGTATTTAATTTTTGCTCGATTTTTTTTCTGTTAAATGAATTTAATTTCGATCATTTAGGAAACATATCATCTGTTCATAACTAATTTAAAGACTTCTCCATGTCGTTGCTCAAAGACATGATTGCTAAATAACATGGACATATTTGTTAAATGATCTCATTAGCGTGCTGTAAAATTCAGTGCCTGAGTAATGTTGTATTGCATACATTACTAGCTGTGATAGTATTTATCATTGACAAAAGTCAATATTTGTTATACTACATTTTGTAGTCTGGAAGGTAATTTCCAGACTGTTCTCAATGTCGTGTTAGTGAATTGAACACTGTAAATATGTAAATATGTAATTGAAAGGAAAAAAATTTATATGAATAGCCACTCATTATTGTACTTTAATTTAGTGCCAGGAAAAAAATTACAAAAAAAAAAAAATATATTTGTCTGTTTAATTTTGTAACAAGATTATAATCCATTTGGAAAGAAAGTAATTTGTTGATGATTGAATTTGAATACTTCGAAGGTGAAGTTAAAGTCAAATTATTTCTAAAATTTTATTTAAAGGTGACGGGGATGTTATTGTAATTATTGGCATTATCACTGCCGCATTTTTGTTTTTGAAGATGTTTTCTTAAAAGTAAAGAAAATTCTAATTTGTGAATATGAAAATTGTAACGTTTCGAAAGTAAATAATTAAAAAAATATAACTAAGTGCAAAGATTTGAATCTGATTAATCTAAATTTAATATTTAAATGTTTTATTAATCTAAAATTTTTATTTTTAAATTACGAAATACAATTGAAAATTGCCGGTGTTTTTAACATGATAAAATTCCTGAATAAATAGCTTGTTTTTAATCAATATCTTTAAAAATGTTAATGTATTTTCCTCGATTAAGTATGAGAAACATGAAGTACTGACATGAAGAGGACAACATTGAAAGAAAAGATGAATCATGCTGTAAACATGTCTACGCTGCACTGTGGGAAATAGGCTGCTGAAGCGCCTCGCGCCTCAGGTTGCGAGAGTGTACTGCTAGTTCTTCCGAACTGAAAGTAAAATGAGAAGATTACAGGCATAAAAGAGATTACAAGAACTGTGTGATGATTGTGATGATGCCCGTGCAACATAGATTTAAAATCCTACCGCCCACATACGGAACCATTACTGACGAATAAAATGAGCAGACAGCAGCTTATCTGGACTAAACTGCATGAGAACTGAAGCGTTGATGTGGGATTCTGTTAAGTTTTCGGTTGAATGCAAATTTAATCTTCACAGATCTGATGGAAAACCCTATTAGGCGTAGAAAAGACGAGGCCCAGGGATTAGTCTACTTCAAGCAGACAGTAAAGTTTCTGGAAAATCTAATGGTGTGAGATTGCATATCCAGTGAATATATCGGCAGACTACACTTTGTGAAGTGGTCTCTGAATGCAGTGTTACAAAAATGTCATGCTAATTCCAACAATCGGAACAGTTTCGTAGCACAAATTTCCTTAGTTTCCGTGGTCGCTACTACAGTTTAATGATTTTAATAAATATTAGTAATTAATAAATTAAATACCTTTCACTGAGCACAAGGCAAGCAATTAAGCTAATAATAATAATAATTTCCCAATTAAACCAATTAAAATTTGAATGTATTTGTATTAAGAAATGGTGGTATTTGATATATTCAAATAATTTTTACACTTAAATATTTACATTAAAAATTCTAGGAAATTAATTTTAAAATTTTAGTTATTTATACAATAAAACGTTAACATTTTATTAAAATTATTTATATACTTTTCTATTCTTTTCTTAAGAACTATTTACTTTAGCTTAATATTTGAAATTTTAGTCTTGTTACCAAAATATCTTAGTTGAAATATTAAATTTACATTAAGTATTTTCTGTTAATAAAATGTTCAAAATTGAAAAATTTTCGATTTAGGGTGGAGAAATGCAACATGGCGAAATAGCTAAGAGAAAGGGTGTTATTCCTCAAATAAAACAATGGGTAAGAACTTCGCGTGTTATCGTCATGCAACTCACCAATGGAACCTTGCAGGTAATTTTTAAAAGTATTCCACATATTTAAAGTTGTTTTCATCCATATAGAATATTAACAAAATATTTTTGAATAGGTAAATTTTTCCAAAGATCATACCAAAATTGTTTTAAGTGGAGAGAAAAATGATGGACTAGTAACATATATTAACGAAGATCGCC
Organism: Centruroides sculpturatus; assembly: GCF_000671375.1. Lineage (NCBI taxonomy): Eukaryota > Metazoa > Arthropoda > Arachnida > Scorpiones > Buthidae > Centruroides > Centruroides sculpturatus. The sequence continues at coordinate 288,778 of NW_019384772.1, forward strand.
ACTCCATGACTTTTTCACTAGAAGATATATCTCATCATGGGTGTAGTCCGAGCATATACGATCGCATGCAGTTCGCTCTGTCCATGCTACAAGAATTTAATGATATAGAAAACGAAGATTTCTGACAAGAAATTGCTTCATTTTAAAACTGTGATTTATATGCTAATACTCCATTACGAGAAACAATTTACATTTGTTTGTCGTACTGTACTGTACATTGTTTTTGTAATTTATGTATTCCAGCGATATTTTCGTTCATTTTGATTTAATTGTTACGTAGTATTTAATTTTTGCTCGATTTTTTTTCTGTTAAATGAATTTAATTTCGATCATTTAGGAAACATATCATCTGTTCATAACTAATTTAAAGACTTCTCCATGTCGTTGCTCAAAGACATGATTGCTAAATAACATGGACATATTTGTTAAATGATCTCATTAGCGTGCTGTAAAATTCAGTGCCTGAGTAATGTTGTATTGCATACATTACTAGCTGTGATAGTATTTATCATTGACAAAAGTCAATATTTGTTATACTACATTTTGTAGTCTGGAAGGTAATTTCCAGACTGTTCTCAATGTCGTGTTAGTGAATTGAACACTGTAAATATGTAAATATGTAATTGAAAGGAAAAAAATTTATATGAATAGCCACTCATTATTGTACTTTAATTTAGTGCCAGGAAAAAAATTACAAAAAAAAAAAAATATATTTGTCTGTTTAATTTTGTAACAAGATTATAATCCATTTGGAAAGAAAGTAATTTGTTGATGATTGAATTTGAATACTTCGAAGGTGAAGTTAAAGTCAAATTATTTCTAAAATTTTATTTAAAGGTGACGGGGATGTTATTGTAATTATTGGCATTATCACTGCCGCATTTTTGTTTTTGAAGATGTTTTCTTAAAAGTAAAGAAAATTCTAATTTGTGAATATGAAAATTGTAACGTTTCGAAAGTAAATAATTAAAAAAATATAACTAAGTGCAAAGATTTGAATCTGATTAATCTAAATTTAATATTTAAATGTTTTATTAATCTAAAATTTTTATTTTTAAATTACGAAATACAATTGAAAATTGCCGGTGTTTTTTACATGATAAAATTCCTGAATAAATAGCTTGTTTTTAATCAATACCTTTAAAAATGTTAATGTATTTTCCTCGATTAAGTATGAGAAACATGAAGTACTGTTAAAGTGTAGGTTAATGTAGTTAAGAGCGGCAAGTAAGGAGTTTAATTAAAATTCTACTCTTCAAATTGTCTAGAGTTGGACAGCACTTTATCCGTGAACCTTGGAAGAGACATTTTTGGAAATAAATTATAAATATTGTGACTTTCTCACGTTCAACATTCGGCAATCGGGTTCTTAGGTCGAGAGAGGGTAATTAGGAAAACTCGAATTGGAAAGGGTAAATTTGAATTACAGTAGATGATATTCAAGATCCCGATTTCTACGACGACATCGAAACACAGGATCGCAACATAACCCGATTCGACTGTTAACTATTAATTAAAACAGCAATTATAGGTAATCCTTGTATAACGTGGTACGACGCAGTTCACAAATTATAGTAATCCTTGTATAATGCGATACTCAGGCTATACAACACGATTTCGACATAAACAGATGATTTCATATGAACAGTTATCTTATTCTATAACAATATACAGAAGGTTTCAAGCGATTAAGACATCTGGCCATTGACAAATGAAGAATATCGTCGAGATGTTTTGGAAGATGGCAGCGAAACTAACATTTATTACGCCAAATTATATATAACAGGCAAAAAGTATGGTGATCGGTCGAAAAATAATCCCAAGATTTTTATATTTTTGTATTCTGGGTCCTGAAACGCCTACAAATGCAAAAAAACCAGAAAAAACGAATTTCTTTTTTTACGTACGGATGTTCGTGTGCGCAGGGAGAATGATTTTGTTCGTCCTCTTTGTAGCTTAATAACGCCCATGCTTTTTGTCGAAAATTTTTGAAATTTTGCAGGATGGTTTCTGTATTAGGGGGATTGATGCTATTAAATTTTGGTGATTATAGATCGAGGGGACGGGACCATATCTGCATTGGCGTAGCCAGAGTTTTGTTATGGGGGGCCTAGTAGAGGCCAGCCTGACACAAAATTGAATTATTTCAAATTATTGTTCATTAAAATGAAATTTCCATAGGAATCGACAATAACTTAACACACATATAATATGAAACTTACTTTAATCATACGTTCTCGTAACATTAATATCAAACTCTAGCAATGCCTTAAACAAAATTTAACCAATCAATTATTTTTTTTACCATTCTTTAATGTAGTTCACCGTCTTTAATCTAGATCTAGACCAGGGGTGGCCAACAATTTTTCCCCCGGGCGGAATTGGAAAGAAAATTTTTCACTGGCCAAACCAGGAGGTGGCCCTAGCAAGATTTTCAGGTGACGCGAGATCTTATTTTGGCGTCACCCCGTAGAGACTAAACTGTACATAGAGATTACAGAAAACCTAAAAACTTTTATTTTTAGGGGTCAGAATTTCTCAACTTTCCTATCAGTTCGCATTGTGAGGATATAAGGAACTAGCTGTTACCCGCGACTTCGCCCGCGAGGATATTGCAAGCAAACCCCATTTATATTCAGTATTTCAACAACCATAGTAATTGTTATATAACACCTACCGCTGAGAATGATGAGAATTGCCAAGAATCAAAAGAACTGTTTTCAATTTGATCAATTTTATGTTTACAATCGTTCTATAATCGTACCAATATGCAATAACAAATTCAAATTTAAAACGGTTGGAACATTTTTAAAATCGAAATAGATAAAAATATTTATAACAATGTCCGAAGACTAAATCCTCTCCCTCTCCCCCCGAGGGGGAATTTCGAAAAATCCCTTCTTAGTGTGCGTTTTGACGTGTCCTAACTGCGTACCAAATTTCACCTCTTTAGGTTCAGCGGTTTGCTCTGGGCGATGATGAATCAGTGAGTGAGTCATTCAATCAGGACAAGCAATTATATATATATATATAGATTATCGCTGATCCATTCTAGCAATTATTTAAAGTTAAGTCCAATATTCAAAGATTAATCGCGGGCCGTATGTTAGCTATGCCTGATCTAGACTTTCAGTGGGTACACTACACTCAATTAAATTAGCTTCAGCTTTTTATTTCTTTTTTGCAAATCGGCTCAACACTTTTTCGGCTGTAATTTTCTGGGGAGTTAAGAATACGTTAAGAAGGAACAACATCCCGCTTGGCTCGCAAAAATTGCGATCAACCTAAAAGTAATTCAAGGTATGTCTCCACTTTCATTAACTTCTTACACTTCCGCTCAACTTTTACAAGAACTAGATAAAAGAAAAGCCTCTATTATTCCTGTGAACTGTACTTCTAGCACAGCCTACAATAAAAACAGCCTAGTCATTAGCTCTGAACATATGTGTCAATGCCACATATGTTCAATCAAGTGATCAATACTAATACTATTGCAAAGATGTGCTTGTTATGATAGTATTTTCGAAATTTTAAATGTTTTAAATCTATATATCCAGATATTGTTCAGTTTTAAAAAATTCGTTTTAAAATGGTTCATTGCTCTGTGTGATTTTGTACGTCAAATAAATCGAAAAAAGATGAAATAGTAAATCTTTATTACAGAAAATAATAAAAGTGGCACCTTTATAAATTTTTGTATTATTTTGATAATTACTGTATATGCTATATTTAAAGAAGACTAAATAGATTAATTTTGGTAATATAAATTTTAATTGCTTTTATATGTTAAGTCATAAGAAACAAAGAGATAGGTATCAGCTTATATTTTAATAAATATATAATT